>NC_056748.1:820542741-820812741 GCF_019279795.1 Protopterus annectens
TTTTCTACAGTTAGATGACTTGATTATCTTTGTAGAATCTTTTTCAAAGTGTCAATAATCTCTCTTTTGGGTGAGAGGTCTCTTACACAAGTTAGGATTCCAAGAGAACATTAAAAAGTTTTTCTTGACTCCTTCAGATGGGATTGTGTTCCTGGGTTGTCTACTAGACACCTCAGTTCAAAGAGCTTTTCTGCCACAGGACAAAAACAGATCTTTATTTAGATCTATTTCTAAGCTCTTCCTCTAATACGTTGGTCACTGCAAGGGAATATCTCAGGATTGTGGGTCTCATGGCATCTGTAATTCTCATGAAACCCCTGGGAAGACTTCATCTTTAAAATTGCTGAGGACATGTATTTTTATTTATTTTTATTTTGCAGTGGTGCTGCGGTAGCATTGTCGCCTCACAGCAAGGCGTTGTCCGTTTGATTCTCAGCTAGAGCGTCTTCTCTGTGGAGACATGCGTGAATGAGCGTGCCTTCGTTGAAGGTTGTGCGTCAGGGCTGGTAACTCGGCACGTAAAAATCCACTACCAAACATTAGCGGACCAGACTTCCGCTGTGGCGACCCCTAACCGGGATAAGCCGAAAGACACAACAACATTTGTTAACCGGGTAGAGTCCGGCTGGGCAAGTAGCCTGTTTTCAGCGGAGACCCGGGGAGATAAGCTCCATAACAATAGTACAAAAATATTACAAAAAATTTAAAAAAGATTTGCAAACAATATACAAAAAGTTTGACAGTTGCCAACAATCACAGTTTACAAAAAGGTGAATGTAAAACAGAAAACATTACATTTCTTAAGCCTTATTACAGATAATAAT
Organism: Protopterus annectens; assembly: GCF_019279795.1. Classification (NCBI taxonomy): domain Eukaryota; kingdom Metazoa; phylum Chordata; order Ceratodontiformes; family Protopteridae; genus Protopterus; species Protopterus annectens. The sequence continues at coordinate 820,543,566 of NC_056748.1, forward strand.
ATGAAACTCATTAGATATATAACTAAAAGCCATTGTGACATTTTCATTTGGAAGAAGTAAGATAAGAAGATAGCAGAACAGAAAACATTTGATCGAAGGCATGAGAAACTAGCCAGGGGTATTACAGAAGCATAGCCGTTGTTGAGTAAGGTATTCCTTTAGGAGTTTTTGAAGCTATGATGATCTGTGTTTTTTAACATACTCAGGGGTAATAGGTTCCACTGTTTGTCTACTTTGAAGGAGAAGAGAGAGTCGCTGAAGTAATTATGGGACTTTGTAACATTGAGTGTAAGTTTATCGGATGATCAAAGGGTCCTGCGGTTGGTATTTAGTTGCACACTGCATTGGAGAGTGCAGGGCATTTTTCAGGTTTGTGGATAATACAGTGGGCAGTGGTGAGCTGATTGAGCAATAACAGATTGGGAAATTCAAGCCAGTGCAATTTTTGAAGAGCAAGGCAATGATGGGTTGTGCTGGGTATATTAGCAGCAATGTTTGCTATTTTGTTATAGCAGGAATCAAGTAGATGTAAATCAGACTTGTGCAAGTTAGTGAAAAGTTGAGAACAGTAGAGAAGAGTAGATAGGAGGTGGGATCTGGCTGTGGCTAGTCTGGCATTTTGAGTAAGGTAAGGTTTGGCTCTATATAGAGCATCATATTTGATGTGAACTTTCTTTATTGTGAGTGATATGTGTTTATTGAATGTTAGGTTGTTGTCTATCGTGACACCAAGTAGTTTTGTTTGGTTACCTGATTCTACTGTAGTGCCATTAGTGGAGTAGATGGAGAGAGGAGGTTGTTTTGCTTTGGATTTCCTGTTAGAGAAGATCATTAATTTTGTTTTGTTTGGTTTTAGGATGAGTTGAAGTTCATTTAGGTAATTTTCAATATCTAGAAATGACTTTTGCAGTTTATCTTGGAGTTTTTGGGGTGCGGGAGCAGAGCAAATAAGAGTAGTGTCATCAGCATATTGAATAATAGAAGCAGATTTAGTGGCAGTGTTTATACTATTTGTGAATATAATAAAAAGGAGAGGGCCAATGAATGCAAAAATACTGTTACCAGAACATTGTATATTAGAAAATGGAAAAGGTTTTCTAGTTGGTGCCAACAACATAAATAGCACCCATTCATAGCTAGTTGTTCTTTAATTCTGCAATATTTGTTTGAGTTATTGTCCTATGGCATTTCTTACTCCTCTTTCAGAATTCATTTATTGGCCATTTCAGCATGTCTTCCCATGGATCCTCCTCTTTCAGTGAGGTCTCAAGTCAAAATGTTCTTGAAAGGGGTTTTACATAAGAGGCCTCCAAGAAAACTGATGGCCCCTCCTTGGGATCTTACTTTTGTGTTAGATAAACTAACACTTGCTCCATTTCAACCTGCTAATCTGGCTAACTTGAGGTTCTTAACATAGAAAACAGTTTTACTGGTTGCTCTAACCTGTACAAAAGGGGTATCTGAGTTGCAAGCTCTTATGGTGAGTCAACCCTATCTCATTTTCAACAAGAACACTGTTTATTTGAGAACTAAGCCTTCTTTTATGCCTAAAGTGCTATCCGAGTTTACTTTGACAAACTATGTGTCTCACATTTTCTTTCCTGAACCTAAAAATGAGGGGGAGAGGAACCTCCAAAGCTTGGATGTCCATAGACAACTTGGTACTATCTTGAGAGAACTAAATCTTTCAGAAATTCAAATCAGTTGTTCAAGTCTTGTGAAATTAAGAAGAAAGGACAATCTGTGTCAAAGCAGTCTATTTCCAAATGGTTAGACTTACCATAATAAAACTATTCCAGGCAAGATCAAGGCCCACTCTACCAGAGCCATGTCTTCATCTGTGGCTTTTTGGAAAGGGTTAGATTTTAAAAGTATTCTAGAAGGTGCTATTTGGTCCTCTGTACATGCTTTTATAAAGCACTATAAGCTTGATTCCTTCCCTAGGTCCATTTCAGGTTTGGCTAGGACCATTCTACAGGGTTTCTGGACTCTTCTTTTTCCTCCTCACAAATGTAGTTAGCTGAGATAGTCTACCCATATAGCTAAGGCTACTGCGGCAATGATCAGTATATGAACATAGTACAGTTGTATAAGTTAAACTTACCGTTTCAGGAGATGTTCAAATGATCACTGCTGCAGTAGCTGCTTCCTCCCTCCATTCCCTTTTTTGGTGTGTTTTTATGCCAGGGTGTGGACATTTATTTTTTGTTGTTCCTAGTATTATCCTTTTATGGCACTGCCTCCCTTTGTCTGCTGGTAGGAAAGTTCTGAAAGGCTTTGCCTCCAAATCTGTCTTTTACTCAGGTTAGCTTGAGCTGTCTGACAGTTTGGCCAGGTGGAAGATGTCCTGAAGCTTTGGAAGTTGGCCAGCTGTTATATCCTCAGCAAGATATAACCCATATAGCTAAAGCTACTGCAGCAGTGATCATTTGAACATTTACTGTTATGGTAAGTATAACTTATACACCTGTATTGTGTCTTCCTTACCCTTTGGGCTGTCCACTGCTCCAACAGTGTTCACAAAAATGTCTAGCTCCTGTAATAGCCTATTGTAGGCTACAAGGTATCCACATTTTCGCACATTTAGACAACTTGCTTATCCTGGCAAGGTCTGCTTCAAAATGTCAGGAATCTCTGAGTTGAGTAAGATATCTCCTATATAGGCTGCAGAGTTTTTTGACTCCATCACACAGGATTGTGTTTCTGTGGTGCCTGCTATGCACCTCAGTACAAGAGCTTTTCTTCCACAGGAAAAAGGTCAATCTGTATTTAGATCTATTCCAAGGGTTTTCCACATAGACTTCTGTCACTGCTGGGAATATCTCAGCATTCTTGTTTCCAAAGCATCCGTTATTGTCATGATACCACTTGTGAGAGACTTCCACATGAGAAAGATACAGTGGTATCTGAAGTCTTTTTGGTCCCCATCAGCATCCTGTATCTTTTCAGATTCTAGTTACGGGACTTGTGGAAAGAGAGATTGCTTGGTGGAGACATCCCTAAATCCAGGCCTCTCCTCCTTCCCACCCTCTCTAAAGCAGTCACAACAGACACTTTAGATTGTGCATGGGGAGCAGTATCATGTGACAGTTTTTTTGAAAGGGGTGCTACATAAGAAGCTATCATAAACACCAGTGGTTCCTCCTTGGGATCCTAATTTTGTGTTACAGAAAGTAACATTTGCTTCATCTGAACCAGGTTATCTGGCTGATTTAAGTTTATTAAAATGGAAAACAGTTTTGATGAACACCCTTACCTCTGCAAGAAGAGTATCCAAGTTGCAAGCTCTTAAGGTGGGTCAATCTTTTCTCATTTTACACAGTCAGTGTTCCTTTGAAAGCTAATCTTTCTTGTATACCTAAATTTGTATCCTCATTTACTTTAAGCCAAACTATCTCCCTGTGTTCTTTCCTGAATCTCAGAATGAGAGAGAAAGGATAATTCATACCTTGGATGTCCACCGACAACTCTGGCACTGTCTTGGCAGAACAAAATCAATCAGAACTTCTTATCAGTTGTTTATTTCTTGTGAAGATGAGACGGAACAACCTGTGTCAGAGCAAATTATGTATAAATGGTTGTCTCAGGGTATTACCTTTTTGTTATTCCAGCCACAACAAAACTATTCCTAGCAGGGTCAACGCATACTGTACTAGGGCCTTGGCTTCATCTATGCCTTTTTGGAAAAGGTTGGACTCTAGAAGTATTCTAGAAGCAGCAGTGTAGTCCTCTGTGCATACTTTAACACAGCACTTCAAGCTAGATTCCTTTTCTGGGTACAGGACTGGCTGTACTAGGACCATTCTCCAGCGACTCTTGGACCCTTTACTTTCTGCCTCACAGATGATCTCAGCTATGGTAATCTTCCCATATAGCTTAGGCTACTGCAACAGTGTTTAATATGAAGAACATAATATAGTTGTGCAAGTAAACTTACCATAACATTAGGTGTTCAAATGATCACCAATGCAATGACTGCTTCCTCTCTCCACTCCTCTTGTTTTTTGGTGTATATTTTTTGACAGGTTGTGGACATTTTTTTTTTTTGCTTTTTCTAGCAGTGTTCTCTCAGGGCTTAGCCTCCTTGTCTCTCATGAAATCTGTTAAGGGCTTGGCACCTAAACGTGGCTTTTAGTCAGCTCAGCTGGAGCTGTCTAATGGTGTAGTTGTATGTAAGGTGTCCTGAACCTTTGGAAGCTGGCCAGCTGTTATCCTTAGCAAAGTATAATCCCCATATAGCTTAGGCTACTGTAACAGTGATCATTCAAACATCTACTGTTATGGTATATTTAATTCCACAGTTGTGGTTTCTCTATGTTCCTCTGGAGTCCCACAGAATCAGACTAGGACAAGACGATAACCATTTTTGTTAAGGCTCACTGTTAGTTTGGTGTCTCCTTTGGCCCCCTCAGTGTTTAGGGCAATGTGAGAAGAAACCCAATCCCCCTTAATCGCATTTCATACATCGGGCCCAGTTTTGGCACTGGGAGGGATTGGAACTGGCCAAAGCTCATCTACCAATGTTCATGGCTCCTCAGCATTTGACTTCCCTGGTACAAGTGGAGCTGTTCCCTTTGGATTGGGTCCAAAAGCTCAGTGCAGATTCTGGTCTTGAAGTCTTCCAAGCTTTTGTCACTTTCAGCATGCTTGTCTTTCAGTTTTTCAGTGCTGCAGAGTCAGTCATCAGTACACATAGTTTCACTTTTTGGCTTTGGCCCCAGGTACTTTGGCAGAATTTTTGGTACAGGGAAGTTGTCTCAAATATTCCAGCAAGAACAGGCACTTGATACACCAGTTCCACCCATATGTAACTTTAGGCCACTTACCCATCTTGCCATCCCAAGACAGAAGACCTCAGAGGGCTTGAGAGACACATCAGGTTTTTGGTAGGTTTTCTGCAGGTGAACCTGTCTAAATACCCCAGTGCCCACCTAGCAAAAGGCTGTGTAAGAGGAAACACATGGACTGCCTGATAGAGTCCCTGCCCCAGGCACGGATCTTGATGAAGCAGAGGCTTCTCCCCATTTCTCTTCATTAGACACCAAGTTTGGAGAAATTCTTGAACTGTTGATGTAGAGGGGATCATGACCCTTTTGACCTCACCTCTCCTGAGGTAGAGTTCTTTCAAGAAGCCTACAGCCCCCACCCCACCCCCACCCAGTCATTCTGGCTGGTCTACCCACTGAACAGACTTATCGATATGGTGTTTTCCAAGGCTTGGAGGGAGCTGGATGTCTTGGAAACATTTCTGTGGAAACCCAATGGCATGCTATGGACCCCCAAGGATAGGACTCTCTGGAGAAAAGGGTCCCACTGTCAGTTCCATTATGATGTCAGCAGACACCAAATGTGAGATCCTAGATGACACTCAGGCCATCTGTCTTCTAAACAAGATTTTCCAGACACATAAATTGCAGCATGTTTCACTTTTTTCTGTCATGGCAATGAACTACTTGGTGCACATGGTGAGGCTTCCAGAGAGACGTGGCAAATAAAATCCTGGAAACTCTGAAGTGATTACCTGTAGACCAGATGGAGACCTAGGTGGTCAATATTAATTCCATGATTTCTCTGGCACTGCATATTTTACACAATGCAGTGGATAGAGCAACTAGATATGTAGGCTGAGATATCTTGATGAGGCATGCCTGACTGTGCCTTACTGGTTTTGTGGAACAATTCAAGACAACCTTTGTCAGTGCCCTTTTGATGGACTTGACTTTCTGGGGAGAAGGTTAAGGGAGAAGTTGTTTCAATTTGAGCAGAAGTACAAGATGCTGCTGGAGTTAAGTTCCATGCTCTCTAGATATAATCTCAAAAACACCAGAAGGGAGCTAAGAAAAACTGATTTCAGAAGTCCCAGCAGCCACAGCACCAACTGCAGTTCCACAGAAGCTCCTGCGGTAGAGAGAATTTTCTTGATAATTGCTGCCAAAGAAGCAGAGATGGATAACATCAACAAGGTTTTTCTTGTCATTCTTCAAGATCCAGGTAATATGAATTATGAACGGCTGTCTGACTGTCACTATGGAGGTAGTTGGATAATGACTTCCCTGCATCTACTTACATGGCTGGCCATCATGCAAGACAATTTGATCAGGGAATTCATATATAGAAGCTATTTAATACCATTTTAAAACTGCCCAATCTTTTTCCCATCCAGTTACAGTGCTACTCTATCAGAACAGGATGGCTTAGCAAGAGGTGAAAAAACTTTTAAACAAAGCCATCCAGGTGGTCCCACCAGACCAGAAAGGATGCAGTAATTACTCAAGATTCTTCTTTGTGCCCCAAAAAACACAGGACCTCACACTAATTGTAGAACTTAGTCCTCTGAATCAGTTTGTGAAGGAGGAATCCTTACAGATAGTTATGGTGCAACTCATCCTACCTTGCTTGCAGTCAGGAGACTGGATGTTGTCTTTGGATCTCCAGGACATGTATCTACATGTCAAGATTGCCTGTCTATCTAGGCGATTCCTCCTCTTCAGGTGGGGCATAGTCATTAAAAGTTCAGTATCCTGCCTTTTGGTCTCACCACAACCCCATGGGTATTTTTCCAAATGCATGGCTCCAGTCTCTATCCATATGCAACTTCTAGAATAAAAAATCTTGCCCTATCTAGACAACTGGCTCTTCATGGTACCTACAGTGGAGAAACTGTTACAGACTTGCTGTATCTAGGACTGTTTGTAAGCTTCTGAGTGGTGTCAGAGTCTGCTCTTCAATCTTTCCCTTAGGGTTACTAGTTCTCTCCTATCCTGCACTTATACTAGCTTATTAGTCTAGCACTTTACCAGACTGCTTGTAGCAATTACTGTAGCACACAAAAGTGCTACCAGCACTAAACGTTCTACAAGGAAACATTCAGTACTTATTATCAATTCCCACCCCTCCAGGCATGTCTAAAGGTCAGCTCCCTGTGCTTTCTCCTGTTAACCTGGTGAACATGTGTATCCTGAGGCAATGTAGCAACTGCCTCATGTACACCGACAACCCTCTCCTCTTACCTTTCAACACTCAGACTTGAGAGAGATGCACTTATATATCTAAAGTGGAAGCCATGCACTCTCCAGCCAAGACCAGAATAGCTGGTCAAGAGGAGAAGGTCAACACTTATACCCTACCACATGGAACACATAGCCCTCCAGAACACACACCAGCACTGCCTTCACATAAAAACACAAACCACACACCTACCTTCGTGGGGGCTCTCAATAAAAATCTACCCAAGCAGCAGAGACCTCCAAGGCAGAAATGCACTCGACCACCACAACACAACACTGCACTAATCACGAGATACATAACTCTCCTAAACAATGTGCCACTCAACCAAAGCCCCTAAGGCAAAACAGCATGCCCAACACACTAGTCATAGGTGACTCAATAGTGAGGCACACTGATGTCCCACTCACTAAGTTGAATAAGGAGAAAGTAACAGTCAGCTGCCTGTCAGGTGCCAGGATGCACCACAAAATGCACACACGCAGGTCCCTCAACAACAGGTACAAATATGACTCTGTCATTGTACATGTGGGTGTGAATGACCTGAGATGTACCTCCCTAGACTACATGAAAAGAGACATGGAGGAGCTCTCAGATTATGTAGCCTAGGCAGGTATGACCCCAACCCTGAGCATCATCCTACTATCACACAAAATGATACCACAGTGCAAGCAGAAAATTATTGATTTCAACAATTGGCTAAGTTTCTGGTGTCATTCTAAGGGGACCTCAATGCTTTGCCAGAGATGGCCTGCATCTGTCACCCCTGGGCTTCCAGATACTGGCCAAGGCACTTGCCACCCCTTTTTTTAGTCAGTGTTCCAAGGACCAAATTACCACCGTAACAGCTACAAACAAATGCAATCTGAGGGTCAATGCTAGAAGTCTAAATCTTAAAATGCACTCACTCAAAGCACTACTTAAAAATAGAGAACATCGGTATTTGCACTGTAACAGAGACCTGGTTTAAGGTAGCAGAAGGCACCCTTGCACTACCAGGCTGTAACTCATTCCACACCTTTCAGCCCCAGAACTTTGACTGAAGCTCCAAAGGTGGTAGTGTTTCCATATTCATAAAGGATGCACACACCTCCAGACTGGTAGCCCAACGTAATGCATCAGAGATACTTCGGGTGCAGCTAACATTAGGTAAGACAGAGATTCAGGTTGTAGCCTGCTATAGGTCCCCAGCCATGTCCAAAGACTCACACTCCATGTTCCTAAGCACCCTGGAGAATATTAGGGTCCAACCTAACGCTCTCTTACTAGGCGACTTCAACTACCTCTCCATTAACTGGGTAAACTACTCATGTACCAGTACACTTGGCTAATATTTCCTGGAGTTCATTAAATCCAGTGCACTGGAACAACTCGTTCTTACCCCCACTAGAGGTAGCAATATCCTTGACCTAGTCATTACTAACATGGGCGACCGTTGCCCTACACCAATAGTCAACTCCTTCTTGGTTAGATCCGACCACAAACTAATCACCTTGGAAATTCCCCGCTCCCCCACCATGCAAAGGTAACCACCATGAAAAACTTCTCCAAAGCTAACTTTGGACTCCTAAAAACAGAGGTGGCTAACCTCACGGCACCCATGCAAATGGAGAATAGTTGCGTGACCACAGAATCATATACCAATGCACTGTACGAACATGTACACAAATGCGTGGATCTCGCCATACCCAATAGAACCAAGATGCTCTCCTCCAAAAAAGGAAGACATCTGGTAGTCCCCTGCCATAAACAAACTCTACAGCAGAAGGAGGAAACTGATGCAGAATAAGGTGAAGTCCCAAGACTGGGAAAACTTCCTTATCAGCCTTAACAAAAAGTTTAGATCCCTCATCAGATCCTCTAAAGCTAGCTATGAAAAGAGAATTGCAGCAGATAGTAAAGACAACCACAAGGCCTTCTACAGTTATGTAAAGAATCTCCATGGCAATACCCAGGTTTGCTCTCAGCTACTGCACACTGGTACCTCCTATACCAAGCCAACAGATACTGCCAGTACACTGGCCAACAGATTCAGTGCCAACTTTACCCCCCTGCCCCCCCCCCCCCCAGGACCAATCACAATATCAGTAGATTGCTAGGCACCCAGTATTACTGCTACATAGGTTAAAACAGCACTGTCCAAGGCCAAGAATACAGCTTCTATGGGACCTGACAATAGCCCTGGTTGTGTTCTACATGAATTACAGAGTGAACTGGCACCTCACTTTTGTGCCCTGTTCAATCACAGCCTCACCTCGGGCTTTGTCCCTACCGAATGGCTCAGTGCTACAGTCATCCCTCTCCACAAATGAGGAGCAACTACAGACCCTGGGAACTATTGCCTCATTAGCCTGACAAGTCTGATATGCAAAGCTATGGAATGCATCATCATGGGCCTAATAAACAAGGATACAGGGAATCTCCAAACTCTGGATCCCACTCAGTTTGGTTTTGTGAAGGGTAGATCATGCCTGCTCAACTTGGTCGACTTCTTTGAGTCGGTCACCAGAGCTATGGATGAAGGCAAGGTGGTTCATACAGCCTAGCTTGATCTGGCTAAGGCTTTTGATACCATTCCCCACTCAGGAATCATAGAAAAACTCACTAAACCTGGTATCAACCCCTGTATCACTAGGTGGGTTGCAAACTGGCTCACAAATAGAACCCGCAGTGTGAAAGTAGCTGACTCCAAGTCACACTGCCGACTAGTCACGGGTGGAGTCCCACAGGTTTCGGTCCTGGGTTCTCTTCTGTTTGGTATCTACTTCTCTGAAGTCCAAGCCAAAACGAAGGGACTCTGGCTGACAGTGGCAAGTTGGGAGCTATTATTCACTCCCCAAGTGATGTTGACATCCTACAGAATGGCCTCACTGAAACAAACGACTGGTATCAGAACCATGGCCTTAAGCTTAATGCCAAAAAATGTGTCGTCATCCCCTTTGGGAAAAACTCGGCTCCCATGAATTACAACATTACTGGTAGTCCACTGAACACAGAAGGCATTATAAGAGATCTGGGAACACAGGATGACAGCAACCTCTCTTTTGATCACCACATTGCCATTGTGGTCAGAAAGTCCTTCTATGTGGCACATGTCATTACTAAGGGTTTCGCATCCAGGAAGAAAGAGGTAATTGTTTCCCTCTACTTTTCCCTCATTAGGCCAATCATCGAGTAGAATGCCCCATTTGGCATGTACCTCACTAGACACCTGCAACAACTGGAGAAGCCGCAAAAGTACCTCACAAAAGAGGATCCTAGGCCTGAAATACTTGTCCTATATGGACAGACTCAAAAAAACTCCAACTATTCTCAGTCCCATATCTCCTACTTAGAGGCAATCTCTGCTTGACTTACAAAGCCATGTCTGACCCAGCTCTGTTAGAAATACTACATCTAAAGAAATCCCAATCTCCCTGTGCCACACGCTCCAGAGACCTCAAATTCATTAGCACAATTAATAGAACATGCTGGAGGGACAGGTTCATAATCCAGAGAATGCCCATGCTATGGAACAGACTTCCCATACATGTCAAGTAAAGCAATTACTTTCATATGCATTTCAGCCCCCTGGTTTGAATGATTGTTTCCATTTTACCATTATTAAAACTAAGGGCAGCCAAACTTTGAAATGCATATGAAAGTAATTACCAGAAATATCCACCAGATGGCAATATAACATTATACTATATGGATGTTCCATACTGAGCAAGTTTACATTTTTAAAGTACTTTTTAAATTAATTGTTTGATATATAATATATTACTTTCTACATTTTTTTATATTTTACAAACAGAAATTTATTATTATGTATTTATAGGATTTAACATGGTATATTTATTGATTTTAAAGGAAAGCTTAAGAAAATGTATTATTTTAATGTTTTTTAATTAATCAGAATTGAAATTCCATTGGTAGCTTTAAAATAGAATTGTGGCATCTTATTGGTTCTAATTAAATTAATTTAGTATAAATACTAGCGAGATATGCATACACTGGTCATCTGATGAAGTCTAATTTAACGAGACGAAAACGCATGTAGATAGAGAGAAAGCGTTCATGTTTCTATATTTATTGAGTGTTCGTGTCATGTGGAGTTATTAAAACTTTTGAATTTTTCTGCTTGGGTCTCCGCTCCGTGTTTCAACACTATTTCTTTGGATTTCCTAGTTGTTTCAGTGCAGTTCCACTATTTTTTCGGTTGTATTGGTAGAATCAGTTTATCCCACTTGACCCTTGCTGTCTTCCCCTCCTAGATAAAATCCTTCAACTCTTTTTTAATTGCCATCCACAACTTCTCCACTGGTTGATAAAAGTATGCCTGACCTGTGTATAGGACTAAAGGGACTAAAACCATTTTAATGGCTTGTATCTTAGTATCTATATCCATATAATAAAACTTCCAGTTTCTCAATTTTTGTATTATCTTCTGTTTATTCTCTTCCCACGTATCCTAAGCTGCCACCATAGACTCATTTCTAATCTATACTCTTAAATATTTAATTTTATCATGTCCCTATAAATATGGATATTGTTGGACCAATTTGTTTGTGGGTACATAATTTACCACTATTGCCTTTGTTTTAGCTTCATTAATTTTGTATCCTGAGATTTGAAATTGTCTTAAAATGTTCCACAACATTGTAATGTCCCTTTCTGGTTTTGTCATGTATAAAATAATATATCTGCAAATAGAGCCAGATTTTCCTGCCTACCATACCAATTATATCCTTGAATTTCTGATTCCTTTATTTTCTTTGCCAGTGATTCTAAATATAATGCAAACAACAAAAGGGAAAGCAAACAACCCTGTGTGGGTTTCTGTACTCAAGCAGAAATTATCAAAGAGGACCCCACCCACTTCGTACCTCCAATCCCTCATATATTCTTGTATCAGGGAAAGCAAATGCTTCCATTGCCCTGCTCATGATGTCCCAGAATATGCTGTCAAATGCTTTCTCTGCATCAAGACACAACAATAAAAGTGGTACTTTCTTACATTCTGCTTCCCTCTGGATCATCAATGCTTTGTTAATATTGTCAGATGTTTGCCTGCCCTCCACAAAACCACACTGATCAATATCTATAATTTTTGGTATCACCTTTGCCATCCTTTTAGCCATTATAGACATAAACACTTTATAATCATGGTTTAGTATTGAAATGGCCCTGTATGAAGCTGGCTCCAATGGATGTTTACTCTATTTAGGTATTACTGTTATCACCACCTTCTTCCAGGATGCTGGTACTTCTCCTCCTCTTAAAATACTGTTAAACAAAACCTTCCAGATCTTTATCAGTTTTTTCCCTCCTAACCTCTAAATGTCCACAGGAATACCATCTATTCCTGGGGACTGTGTAGATTGGGTATACATAGCCATTTTTATCTCACCCCTTTCTATCCTGTTAGTAATTGAGCCTCATCTATCTCTAGCTTTGGCATATTTAATTCTTCCATAAACAGTTCCATTTGTACCTTTTCTTGATTTCCGTATTTCTCTCCTTTATACAAATTTTCATACAATTTTCAAAATATTTCTAATACTTCTACAGGGTCTTTTGTTATCTTCCTTGTCATAAGCTCCCTAGGCTTGATGACTGTCCTTTATACTTTTTGTTGCCTGAGTTGTTATGCTAGAAGTTTTTGTGCTCTAGAATTATTATCAAAAAACAGTTGCTTAACAGCAATCTTTCTAAACTTATGCATATTATCGAGGTAATCCCTTATTTTCTGTTTAGCATTCTGCAGTTGCTCCTTTTCTTGTTCTGAGAGATTTCCCCCTATTTTGCAATACTTTAACATTTGTCAATCCCTCTAAATAATTCTTCACTGTTGCAAACCAAATTCCAGTCTCCATCTGTAAGTAATATTCCTTGATGAAAGCTGATTATTTCTCCCAGAATTGTCTTAAGCTCCATTATAGCAGTTTTTAGGTGGAATGTAAATGCATGCCAGTGTAATCCTCCTCCCTAGCCAGTAGCCCCTTAGTACTCTGTATCATCCATTATTATCTTTGTTTTCCCTCTTCTATCACTATTGGAGCTCCTCTTGCATTTAATATAAGTACTCCTCTTTTCCTTTGCCCCAAGTATTCAGTTGAATAACCATCCTGAAAACCTTTCTTTATCAAACTCACATGTTCACTTCTTTCCGGGTGTGGCTCCTGGAGTATAGCTATTTGTACTCTACATTTTTTAATATAGTTCAGTATCTTTTTTATGTTTATCTGTAAGATCATTTAGATTGAATGACATTACAGAAAGCATAATTTTCTTATGTAGTTATTACCACCACCTTTTTATATGAAACTACTGATCTGAAGTAGGATTGTTCATTTGTCAGCAACCTGTGGGTTATGGATCCGATATCGGATCCGAGCCGGCAACTTGTTTCAAGCTAATGGATCCGAGCTCCTAGTTCCTCCCTTCACCCATAATCCCCTGCTAACCCTCCATGACCTCAGATCTAGTTTGCCGCGCTTGTGATGGCTGGATCCTTTTCTTGAGCTCCGCAGATAAGTGAAAAAGTTAACTTTTTTCGTCAGGAATTTCTATTTTAGTTTAAATTAATATTTGTAAAGTGGGTCTGAGTTAGGTTCCCTATTTTTAATTAATACCCTCCCTTCGCTGTTCGCTAGTGTGTGAGTGTTTGTTGAGTGTCTTTTGGGGTCTGTGTGTGTGTGTAGTTGTCTTTTCTTTTCATTTTTAGTTAAAAAAAAAAAAAAAAAAAAGGGAATGGCTGAGGCCCCAAAAGCCATATTTTCTAAATGTACCGAGTGTGGCCATAAGCTCTCCCCGGCTGATGGCCACACTTGGTGCGTTCGGTGCCTTGGGGTTGAACACCTCAACTCGGGCTGTACTATCTGTGCAGCATTCAACCCCAGGGCACTGAAAGAACGGAGGTCGAAGCTGGTCCTGGCAGGACTTCTACCCCCGGATTCAGCTTCGGCCTCCGCTACCTCTGCTACTCCCGTGGCTCCATCACAGCCTGTGGTGGTTGCCACTCCTGCCCCCTTGCCTCCGACTGGGACTCAAACTCCCGCTAAAGTGTCGGAGGACAGGGAGGTTAGGAGGGAGAAACGGAGGGAGAAGCACCACAAGCGGCAGGCTGAGACCTCCGTTTTGGCCCCGCCAGCTAAGCGGGCTTCTCCCTCCATTGCTTCTAGGTCTCCTCCTCCTCGGCTCCGATCCCCTTCTTTCTCCCCGGGGCCCGAGGAGGAGGAGATCCGATCTCCGTCGAGGTCATCGAGGCGGCATTCCAGGCCTGCCTCGGTGGCCTCTTCGAGATCCACTTTCAGCTTATCAGATGCAGACTTGGACCTGATGATGCGAAGGTTCATCCAGGCCCAGCTGCAGATGGGAGTGCTCTTGCCCCCCCCCCCCTCAGGGGCAGAGCTGAACACCTTTTTTCCACCCAATTGCTCCTTCTCCGACCCGCTACCTGGGTTCGGAGCGCTCGGAGCCGAGCAGCCTTGGAGCTGGGGGTGGATCTGCGCCGACAGTACTTGGTACTTCGGATCCGACCCTACCCTCGAGTCTGTCGGATCCGACCTCTCGGAGCCGTGGTCCGAGCTTCGGATCCAGGGGATTCAGTGTGCCTTCGGCTCCGTCCAGGTCAGAGCACACTGGTCCTTCGGATCCGACGGTCTCGGTGCCGGCTCCGATCCCTTCATCGGTTCCGAGTTGGAGCCGACTTTCGGATCCATTGGAGAGTGGCTCTCCCTCGGCATTCGATGTTGTGGAGAGGGCTCTGTTGAGAGCATCCAGACCCCCGGCCCTTGCATCGACTCCTCCCTGCACTCCCTCTCTGCTGGGCCAGGCTTCCATCACCCGGCCAAAGGGACAGCCTGCTTCGATGTCACAGACAGTTCCATTGGAGCAAGATGTTGCTGGCGAGGCCTCCTCGGACAGTCCCCCTGAGGAAGCTCCCCGCAAGCATAAGTACAAAAGGAGGCACGTGGACTCTCCTGAGTCCTTAAGCGAGGACACGGACTTGGAGGAAGGGGAAGGCTCCCCAAGATCACCCCCTGAGGATGTCTCCTTTGGAGACATCATGGAGATGCTGAGAATCAGAGGTGGGTGGTCTGCCCCCAAGTCTTCCTCTGACGAGTCCGTGTTTCTGGAGGCATTCAAGGCAGGCCCGTCTACCTCCTGGGTGGCCCCTCCAGCCGATCCCCTGGTGGACCTTATTACCACCAGGGCATGGAAGGATCCGGACACCGTGCAGCCAATACCAAAGCGACCGGATAGGATTCTTAGCCCCCCCTCAGACCGGTCACATTGGAGTAAGGGCCCCCCTGTAGATGCCATGTTGACGGCGGCAGCCACAAAGAGGGAATTGGCTCAAGAGAGTCCCTCAGTCCATCCACCGAGCAAAGAGTCCCATTTGATGGATCGCTTAGGGAAGTGAGTCTTTAGTTCAGCGACCTTCTCAGTAAGGTCTCTGAACTATATGGCACATGTCATCAGGATGCAGCGGGATCTTATCAAAGAATACGCTGCATCCCCCCCTGAGTCCATGTCGGAGGAGGATAAACATTTGTACTCCACCCGAATGGCCACTCTGAGATCTATTTCAAACACCTCTATGCAGCTGTTGTCCCACGCCACAGAGGGAGCCGCTAGGGCCAGCGGAGCAGGCCTAGTCATGAGACGTCAGGCCTGGCTCCGTCATTGCGACTTTACGGAGCCCTTTAAAGCATCCTTCGCGAACACCCCCTTTGATGGTTCTGCCCTTTTTGGCAAAACAGTTCGCGAGACGCTTGTCCAGAGTGAGAAGGACAGGAAGACGTTGTCTGCCGTCGGAGTCCACTTCTCTGCTCCCCCAGCGGTCCTTTTCAAGGAACCAAAAGGGTCAGAAGAAGATGTGGTTCCGGAAATCACAACATTCCCAACCAGCTCCGGACAACCAGTCCTACCGTGGCAGAGGTGGACAGGGAGGACGTCGCCCCAGGGGGAGGGGCTCCGAGAAATTTTGGGTCCAGAGAACCTTTCTCTGAGCGGCCCGCGCAGCAGCCCTGAGGGGTTGCCCGGCTGCTCCACTCTGGAGGCAGTCGGGGGGCGTTTTTCGAAACATCTAGCGGCATGGGAGTCCATCACAACAGACCACTGGGTGCTTCGCATCATATCCAGAGGGTACAAAATACCAATTCTCCATGTCCCCCAATCCAAGAACCTCCCCAATGTACCACCCGATCACAGGGAGGCCGCAGCCGCAGAAATACAGCAGCTGCTAAGAAAAAGAGCCATCCAGCCCGTCCCCCAAGACCAGCTCGGATTAGGGTTCTACTCCAGGTTCTTTTTGATGCCAAAAAAGACGGGGGACCTGAGACCCATCCTAGACCTTTCCCACTTGAACCTGTCAGTAACCAAGGAAAAATTCCGAATGGTCACTCTTCAATCTATCCTCCCCCTTTTGAGGGAGAACGATTGGATGTGCTCTATAGACCTCAAGGATGAGTATTACCACATCTTAATGGACAAACGATCCAGGAGGTTCCTTCGCTTCCGGCTGGGAGCCAGTCACTACCAGTTCAGGGTCCTTCCCTTTGGTCTCATCACAGCTCCCAGGGTGTTCACCAAAGTGTTAGCAGTGATTGCGGCCCACCTGAGACTCCAGGGAATTCAGGTCTTCCCATACCTGGACGACTGGCTCCTGACCGCACCAACAAGGCATCTACTTTGCTCGGCCAGAGACTTCTTTCTCCATCTAGCCCCACAACTAGGCATTACTATCAATGTCGGCAAATCTCTACTGGCTCCAACACAGATCATAGAGTTCATAGGTGCCAGAATAAACACCAGAGATTTGCGAGCCTTCCTAACTGCCGAGAGAATCAGAAATCTGCAACTTCATGTGCGGGCTATCCTTCATTCAGAGGCTTCACCAGCACTAGGCTCCATGGCAGCAGCGATTACACTCCTTCCATGCGCCCGTTTGAACATGCGAGTCCTGCAATGGACTCTGTTAGTGCAATGGTCCTTCCTATCCCTTCCTCTCCACCATCCCATTGCTATCAGCAAGGCTTGCAGAAGGACGCTACTATGGTGGCTCCAACCATCGAACTTCCATACGGGCCGTCCCTTCTGCACCTCTCCCCCTATCGCCACTGTGACCATGGTCGCTTCCCGCCTCGGGTGGGGGGGCATTACTCAGGCAGGACAGTTCAAGGCACGTGGAACGATACAGAGACCTCCCTGCATATCAACGTTCTGGAGATGAAAGCGGTGCTGTTGGCGTTGCAAGCACTTCAGAGCTTCCTCCCTGCAGGAACGATTGGAATTCACTCGGACAACATGTCAGTGGTCTGGTATATCAACAAACAGGGGGGAACCAGATCTTATCCTCTTTGCCGCGAAGCCATGAGAGTGTGGGAATGGGCGATCTCCACCAACCGCTTTCTGATTGCAATGCATATTCCGGGGAGGACCAACATCCTAGCGGACAAGCTCAGCCGCACCCTTCTTACCCCTTACGAGTGGTCTCTCAATCCTCTAGTAGCGAAGCAGATATTCGCAACATGGGGACAACCTTGCTGCGATCTTTTTGCATCTCCCTCAAACGCCAAATGCGACAATTTCTTCGCTCTAATCCCCCCACCAGGGGAATCTCCAAGAGATGCTCTGGTGCATGCTTGGCCACCCGGTCTACTCTATGCCTATCCTCCTCTTCCAATGATGATACAACTCTTACAGAAAGCCTCGCGGTTGGGGAGCAAGATGATTCTCATTGCCCCATTCTGGCCTCGACAAATTTGGTTCCCTTACCTGTGGTCTCACCTTGTGAATCACCCTTGGATTCTAGACCCCATTCCGGATCTCATCTCCCATCCATTGGACTTGCCAACTCCAAACCTGGACAATCTGAAACTGACAGCTTGGTTGCTCCAGTTCCACTCCTAGTTAGGACTCCCGGTATCTCTTCACCAGTCAAAGCCATCCTCGTGGCAGCACATAAGCCCTCCACCAGGAAAGTGTACCACAGCAAATGGAAACGTTTTTCCATCTGGGTGGAGTGCCGCGATCTAGATCCCTTTACGGCTCCTCTTCCATCCATTTTAGATTTCTTAACTGAACTCTTTCAAGAAGGCGCTAGTTGTTCAACTGTCAAAGTGCAATTGGCAGCCATTTCTCATTATCATGTGGGACATGATTCAGGACCCTTGATGTCAGCCAAATTGTGTAAAACCTTTCTCAAGGGTACCTTTTTACTTAGACCTCCTGTAAAAGAAGCCGTACCGCCATGGGATCTTACTTTAGTTCTTCAAGCCTTGACTGCTCCACCCTTTGAACCCGCTGCTTCAGTGGATCTCAAATTCTTGTCATGGAAAACAGCATTCCTTGTAGCCATTACTTCAGCGAAAAGAGTGTCGGAACTTCAGGCTCTTTCTGTAAAGCCTCCATACCTGATTTTTCACCCTGATAGAGTGTACCTCAGGATCAATCCCTCCTTTCTTCCCAAGATAGCATCAGAAACCAACATAAACCAATCCATAAATTTACCTGTTTTCTTCCCTAAATATCAAAATAAGGGTGAATACAAGCTGCACTCATTGGATGTTCATAGGCAGCTTCGTTTTTATACTCATAGGACGGCTGGCCATAGACAATCCGACCAGCTGTTCGTTTCCTTTGCCAAATTTAACTTGGGGAAAGGTATCTCTAAAGTATCTTTATCTCGCTGGATTTCCCAATGTATCCTACTAGCTCATCAAGCCTCGGGTAGACCCGCACCAGAAGGAGTTCGTGCTCATTCCACTCGCTCCATTTCTACTTTTGCGGCTTTCAAGTCTAGAGTTCCTTTGGATGATATTTGTTCTGCAGCCACTTGGGCTTCATCTCATACCTTTATCAACCACTACAAGCTAGACCTGCTTTCTAGAGGGAGAGCATCCTTTGGCTCTGCGGTGCTTCGTAATATCCTTCCATGATGGCCACCTAGGGTGCAGGTAGCTGGGGACTCTGTCCCACAGGTTGCTGACAAATGAACAATCCTACTTCAGATTTAGAAGTTATGTACTCACCATAACGTTCCATCTGAGTAGGTAGTTCATTTGTCTGCAACCATCCCCCCTCCTTCCCCCTGACCTTCTTTGGATCTATTAGTTTTTAGATATCCTTTGCTGGATATATATGGAGAGGCAAACTCGATCTGAGGTCATGGAGGGTTTGCAGGGGATTATGGGTGAAGGGAGGAGCTAGGAGCTCGGATCCATTAGCTTGAAACAAGTTGCCGGCTCGGATCCAATATCGGATCCGTAACCCACAGGTTGCAGACAAATGAACTACCTACTCAGATGGAACGTTATGGTGAGTACATAACTTCTAATTTTGCTAAATGTCTAGTTTCAACTTTTATGTTACATGAACATTCTGGTCAGCAGGTAGGTCTTTTATACAGTTGTTTCATTAAATATCCATTTGCTCATATGTCACATCTTAAATAAGTTTTTGTTTTTTTTGAAAGCCCTTAAGCAGAACAAACAATCCCCCAAAACCCTCCTAAAACCTATGAACTTTACAATAACTTACAAAACTATGTACATCTTCAAATATTTAAGTTTTTGCCTCCTAATAAGTGCATACGTTCTAAGTTGATAGCTGCACAGACGGGCTAAAGTTAACCAAAAAGAAAGTTTAGTCATGCTAAGACCCATGGTACAGCCTGTGGTATTAGTAAGTGCTGTTTGATTTTTTTTATATGTATATAATTCTCCCAGTTGAGAAAACACTTAAACGCTTTCAGTAAACACTTTCTCCAAGCCATTTTTCTTTATCAAATTGTCTTCTAGTGACATACAAACCAGACATAAAACTGCTAAGGGTACCTAAAACCTTACAATATTCAATATTATTTTTCCTTTACATGCTTCGTAAAAAAACTTGTTACTGCATAATGCCTAGAGTTTTTAACCAGTCGTTTCCTTTTGCAAGCATGGGAAAAAACACACTGATTTTTCTTTTGTCATACTCTCTTAACCAGACTCTTCCACTCTCCCCCATCTCCTCCCTTCCTCATTCTTTTTTCATTGCACTGCCAACATTTCTCAAAACTGGACAAAGAAAAAGAGAGAAGAAGGGTGAACAAGAAAAAACAAAAGCACCTGTTTATATTTGTACCCCCATTGCATTTAAAAAATAAAAAACTGAGAGAACTTTACTTCAAGTCTAACTGGTTTTGTATTACCTTTAAACCCTCGATTGTTTTTAGGGAACATTATGCCCTAGTCAATTTCTCTGTTCTTTTTTCTTCTTTTCCCTCAGCCAATCCCCTTCCACCAGACTGTCTTCAGTTTCTCTTTATCAGATTGTCTCTATGGCAGCATGAAGTGCAGCTGCAGAAATGCTACTTAGTACATATATTTGCAAGTGCTAGAAAAAGAACTTATAATATTCAATACTTTTTAATTTACTTGCTTTCTGTTTTAAACAAAGGTCCTTAATCAGTCATTTCCCCATGCAAGAATGAAAAAATCACATTAATTTGAACTCTGTCATGTCCCTTAACCAAGCTCCCTTTTTCCTTCTTTTTCGTTAATCACTACATTGCCAAAGTTTCTCAATACTGCACAAGAAGAAAAAGAAAAGGGGAGAGAAAAAAAAACACCGCCTGTTAATAAACCGCATTACACCCAAAACAGCATGCAAAGAAAACCATGCAACACAGGTACAATACTATTTAGAAAATAAAGTGTTTTCTTTACTTACAGTTAGCGTTCTCCCCTCTCTTCCCCTCCCCAAATCATTTTTCTGAACATTAATGACATGACGTAGGACATATACTTCATTCCCCAACTCAGCAAACACATTTTGAAGAAGTCCAATGTTTCCAGATGTTCTTGTGCTGTCATATTTCACAAATATAATTAATGCTTTGTAATAAATCCCACATTAAGTTACTGATTATATTACTGATGTGAGAGTGTTCAATCTCGCCGTTTATTCTTACACCTGGGTTCGGAGCCGATCCTCGGCTCCGTGTCGGCCGCTTGCAAGCTCTGCATCGAAAAGAAGCTCGAGACCAACCTAACTCCCACAATCCCCCTCTGCCTTTACCTCAGATCTAGTTTGCCGCTGCAGCGTTCGCATCTCTTGATCGAGCTCGAGCACCTAAAGCTAAGATTTAAAGATTTTTTTTCTTGTATTATTGAGAATTATTTTTTTTCTAAATCATTGTTTGTTGACAGTGTGTGTGTGTGATATTGTCTCGAGGATATTCTCGGTTCCAGTTAAAGTTATTTAACTTTTTAGAGTTTCCCTCGGGGCCTATCCCACCCTTTTCAGGAGTTGACTACCGGAATAGACTTTTTCTTACTGGATTTGACAATTTTACCGGATTTGACTTTCATAACTGGACTTGACCTTTACTTTTTACTATCCCTATTGTTAGCTTTACAAAAATGTCTGAGAAAGCTAAATCGGGGTTTAAACGTTGCCAATGTGGGCAAAAGATGTCAGTTACTGACAATCATAGTTCCTGCGTCTACTGTCTTGGCCCTCTCCATCTGCAAGAAGACTGTTCAATTTGTCATTCTTTCAGTGGGAGGGTCATGACAGATAGGCGCAGGAAACTCATGGATAGGGGTTTGTTAAAACCTACTTTTCAAGAGGCTCTGGATGCTTCAGACCAGGCATCCAAATCCTCGAAGGAATCGAAGACGTCGGAGCCCAAGTCATCGGCTCCGAGCTCTTCAGGTAAAGTTCGATCACCGGTTCCACAGACTTCGGGACTGAGTGTTCAACTGTTGTCAGTTTCCGAGCCTCAAGTCTTGGAACCGGTGACGGAGCTCCCTCCCCCGACACTGTTGAGGTCGGCTCCGTCTTCGATTCCTTCGACCCGTTCTTCCAGACCCCTCTCCGACACCGATGTAGACCGCGTGGTGCAGAAGTTAATGGAGAATACGGCCTTATCCAAACTCATTTCGGTCTCTTCTCAATTGGTGTCGAGACTTGAAGGCCTTCCATTATCTCCATCTGTTCCTCCTCCGAGACCTATCCAGTCTTTGGAGCCGGAAGAAGCTGATCTGCTGATTGTGGAGCCCTCGGTGCCAGAACCGTCCTTTTCTCGGTCGGCTCCGTTCACCTCGACTCCGTCGGATCCGGTACCGGAGTCTCGGAGCTGAAGATCCATCCTTGGTTCCGGGACCGAGAGTCGGACCGATGTTTCGGTTCCGACGCTCCCTCTCGGGGCCTCGTCTTGGATCGACTCGGTTCCGTCCTCGGGGTCGATGCCTTCGGCGCCTGTTTCGGGGATTCTTCCCATTTCTTTGGAACCGGGAGATACCTTGACTCGGGACCCGGGGGCCTTCGACCTCATGAGGAAGGTGTTGTCTACCCAGACAACCACATCAGCAGGAACAGCTTCTCCTCCCCATAAAGGACCGTTATCCTCCTCTGCACCCACAGCTACATCTAAGCGTCGAGCACCTGTGTCTCAGCCACCCCTGGAGGGTGCCCCCTCTTCCTCGGAGGCTTCTTCGGATGCTCCCCCCGAAGTAGTCCCTAGGAAAAGATTGTGTAAGAGGAGACACTTAGATTCTCCACAAGAATCTTTGACATCCGACACTGACTTGGATGAGTCAGAAGGGTCCCCAAAGTCACCCTCAGAGGATGTCTCTTTTTCTGACATCTTGGAGATCCTAAAGCAGAGAGGTGATTGGCAATCCCTCCCCCCTTCTGAGGATGAGTCAGTCTTGCTGAAGGCATTTGGTGCTCGCCCTTCCTCCTCCTGGGTCACTCCGCCCTTCGATGAGTTAATGGAGCTGATTGCTCGAAGGGCGTGGGAGACACCTGACACGGTGGAGCCAGTCCCTAGAAAGCCTAATAAGTATATTACTGCACCCCAAGACAAGGCTTATCTAACGAAGGGAGTTCCAGTGGACACTATGGTGGTGGCAGCGGCCATGAAGAAGGAGATGTCGGAATCTTCCTCATCTGTCCATCCCCCTAACAGAGATTCTAGGACTATGGACAGATACGGGAAGCGCATTTTTAGTTCAGCGGCTTTTTCTATGCGATCCCTGAACTATTTGACCCACTTCACACGACTACAGAGGGATCTAATCAAAGAGTTGGGAGATACCCTCCAGGGTACTACAGATGCTGCTGTTTCAGAAAAAGTTACAGCACAACTCAATACCCTTACATCCATTGTAAACTCGTCCATGAGGCTGATTTCATACTCAGCCGAAGGATCGAGTAAGGCAGCAGCTTCAGCAATTGCTCTTCGTAGACAATCCTGGATGCGCTTATGTTCATTTGCGGAAGCCTTCAAGTCTTCCTTTACTAACGCCCCATTTGACGGTGCCACTCTCTTTGGCCCCAAAGTAAAGGAGACCCTTACCCGGTGTGAGCAGGAGGGAAAGACTCTGTCTGCTGTCGGAGTCCGTTTTTCCACCCCATCCAGACCGTACCCCAAAGGGCAACGCGGTGGAAAAATGTGGTTTCGAAAACCCCAAGGATCTTTCCCAGGCACACAGGGTGATGCCCCCTCTAGAGGCAGAGGAGGGGGCAGAGGTGGAAGACGCCGCTCTGGCGGCAGAGGGGGTCCGCAAAACCAAGGTGACAGGGATACCCTCCCTGGAAAACCTTTCCAGCACTCCTGAGAGGAGGCCCGACTGTCCTGCTCTGGAGGAAGTCGGGGGTCGCTTAGCTTTATACCCTCAGGCCTGGCAAAAGCTTACATCAGACAACTGGGTAAAAAGCGTTGTTACCAGAGGCTACAGAATACCCTTCCTATTCCCCCCTATTCCAAAGAGAAGACTCCCAGATGTGCCGCCCCATCTGCGAGATACGGCAGCTATAGAAATTTCAAAGCTGCTAGAAAAAAGAGTCATCCAACCAGTCCCAGCGGACCAAAGAGGATTCGGAACTTACTCAAGGTTCTTTTTAGTTCCAAAGAAGACAGGGGACTGGAGGCCGATTCTGGACCTAAGCAACCTCAATACCTTCGTCAAGAAAGAAAAGTTCCGAATGGTCACGCTTCAATCGATCCTTCCATTTTTACAGAAGGACGACTGGATGTGCTCAATAGATCTGAAGGACGCATACTACCACATCAAAATGGCCAGGGCGTCCAGGGATCACTTGCGCTTCCGGCTGGGAGCCAGCCACTTTCAGTTTCGAGCCCTGCCCTTTGGTTTGACCTCAGCCCCCAGGGTTTTCACCAAATGCATGGCAGTGGTGGCGTCTCACCTGAGACGCCTGGGATTCCAGGTGTTTCCGTATCTGGATGACTGGCTCCTATCTGCCACCACCCAGCGTCAACTAATTCAGGCCAGGGATTACACACTACAGCTTTGTGTTCACCTCGGAATTTCCGTAAATTTCGAAAAATCTTCACTACAGCCATCACAGCATATCTTATTCATAGGAGCAGAATTGGATACGCATCATTTAATTCTAAGGCTTCCTCCAGAAAGGATAGCCTCACTACAAAGCCACATATCTCTTCTTCTGTCATCCAGAAAATCCCCAGCGAAACTGGTTCTGAAGGTTTTGGGTCTCATGGCAGCTTTCCTCATTGCGATACCATTGGGAAGACTGCACATGAGAGTTCTGCAATGGCTACTGTTTGCACAATGGTCGTTCCAACAACTACCTCTGACACACGAAATTCTGATCATGAACACATGCAAATCACACCTAGCCTGGTGGCTTCAAACTTGCAACCTTTCCAGCGGAAGACCATTTGTGCTACCCACGCCGACAGCTACGGTGACCACGGACGCTTCCCTGATAGGGTGGGGGGGCATCTTTCAGGGACAGACAGTCCAAGGCGAATGGACCGAGTTAGAGTACAATCTGCACATCAATGTTCTAGAGTTGAGGGCAGTGTTTCTAGCGTTGCAACACTTTGCTCCCCTTCTTCCTCTAGGGACTATTGCAGTTCAGACGGACAACATGTCCATAGTCTGGTACATAAACAAGCAAGGGGGAACCAAGTCTTATCAGCTATGCAGAGAGGCCATGAGAATCTGGCAATGGGCGGAGTCCACGGGTCGCTTTCTGATCGCAACGCATATCCCGGGGTCATCCAACGTCATAGCCGACAGGCTGAGCAGAGCAATCCTGTTGACTCACGAGTGGTCCCTCAAACAGTCAGTTGCGAAGAGAATTTTTCGCAAGTGGGGCCAGCCTTCCTGCGATCTTTTTGCGTCTCCAATGAACGCCAAATGCAGGAGCTACTTTGCCCTATTGCCCCCTCCAGGGGAAGTCCCCAGGGACGCGCTGGTTCACGATTGGCCCCCGGGTCTCCTGTACGCTTTTCCTTCCTTTCCCCTGATTGCAAAGTTTCTGCAGAAAGCCAACAACCTGCAAAGGACGATTATCCTCATTGCCCCATTCTGGCCTCGTCAAATTTGGTTCCCCTTTCTTCTGGCACATCGCATTCGGGGACCCTGGATGCTGGACCCGGAACCAGATCTGCTGACCCATTCGTCAGGGGCTCCCCACCCCTCACTCTTGTCACTCCACCTAGCAGCTT
This sequence comes from Protopterus annectens, assembly GCF_019279795.1. NCBI lineage: Eukaryota > Metazoa > Chordata > Ceratodontiformes > Protopteridae > Protopterus > Protopterus annectens. The sequence continues at coordinate 820,569,055 of NC_056748.1, forward strand.
GGCTGCTCCGCTTCCCTACTTAGCCAGGTCTGATCTTCTCTCACCTGCAGTCCAGAATATACTAGTAGCTTCTCATAAAGCTTCCACTACAAAGACCTACACTAGTAAATGGAAGCGTTTTGTGTTCTGGGCAAATACACAGCATTTGGACCCTGTTATAGCTCCCTTAAACAAGATCTTGGAGTTTTTAACAGAATTGTTCCACCAAGGAGCTTCTCCAGCCACTTTAAGGGTGCAATTGGCTGCCATTTCCAACTTTCACGTGGAAGAATGTGGGGCACCTGTTATGGCTCACAGACTTTGTAAGGCCTTTTTAAAAGGATCTTTCCATATTAGACCACCAGTTAGAACTCCTACATCTCCTTGGAATCTAAATCTCTTATTATCTAAGTTGATGTTACCTCCATTTGAGCCAGCCTCCTCTTGTTTATTGAAGTATTTGTCGTGGAAGACCCTCTTTTTGGTAGCCATTACATCCGCTAGGCGAGTGTCTGAGCTTCAGGCTCTTTCCATTAAACACCCTTATCTGATCTTTCATTCTGACAGAGTATCTCTTCGCACTAATCCATCCTTTCTCCCCAAAGTCTGCTCTATTAATAACATTAATCAATCCATTGAACTGCCTACCTTTTTCAAAAATCACTCCAATAAGTTGGAGTATATGTTACACAAGTTGGATGTTCATAGACAACTTAGATTTTACTTGGATAGAACAAAGGATCACAGGAAATCTGATCAACTTTTTGTAGCTTTCGCTGATAGCAGGAAAGGTGTAGCAGTTACTAAACGAACCCTTTCCAAATGGCTAACTGATTGCATTATATTCGTTTATGATTCTTCAGAACACACTTTACCTGTCAAACCCAAGGGGCACTGTACAAGATCAGTTTCTACATCCCTGGCTCATGCAGCTCGCCTACCATTAGACACTATTTGTGCAGCTGCCACTTGGTCTAAACCACATACATTCATTTCTCATTACAAGGTAGACAGGGTTTCTAGGGACAGGGCAACCTTTGGTTCCACTGTGCTCAAGATCGTTCTCCCGTGAGTTCCTAAGGAACATGGAGCTAGGGACGCTACCCAGGTGTAAGAACAAACGGCGAGATTGAACACTCTCACATATAGAAGTTATGTTTTTACCATAACGTTCCATGTGGAGTGTTCATCTCGCCTTTGTTCTTACATTCCCACCCTCCCACCCTCAGGAAGAACGTTCGGTTTGGTGCCTGGTCTGGATTATTCTGCTTCTGCATTCGCAGTTGTTGTATATATATGATGTACATATGTATGTATAGATAGATATAAGTGTTCTTGCATTTATGTAGTTTTTGCATGAGTGTGTTCTCTCTCTGACTGCTGGTTTGCTTGCAAACTAGATCTGAGGTAAAGGCAGAGGGGGATTGTGGGAGTTAGGTTGGTCTCGAGCTTCTTCTCGATGCAGAGCTTGCAAGCGGCCGACACGGAGCCGAGGATCGGCTCCGAACCCAGGTGTAAGAACAAAGGCGAGATGAACACTCCACATGGAACGTTATGGTAAGGACATAACTTCTATTTCTTCTCCATCACCAAAAGCCTGTGTCTGCTTCTTTTCCAACATGCTCTCAATCCTTCTGGTTAGCTTTCATGCTCCCTTCCTTCTGTCCAACATTTTCCATTGAAATACTGGAAAAGGTTTCACAGGTTATTACCAGAGGAGCGAGAAGCCAAATCTCCTGTTTCACAGCTCAGTTTTTGTTGGACAAACTTTTGTATTTCCTCCTTAGCATGCACTTCATCAAAAATGATTTTGTCCCTCCAAGGAAGAATACCTTGAAGACAGCTGGATACAGCAATTTGAATCTCACACTTGCATCTTGGCATTTTACTTCTCTTTTGCCTGGTGTACAATGAGTAATCATTCTCCACAAACACTCTGCTCTCACCTACTTTTAGTAGTTTGTCCTTCTGCCTCGGTTTTGACAAAATCAATTATTTCTGCTAGTAGGATTGCATCCTTACTATTAAATGTCTAGGTTGCTTTCTTATAGCTAGATTAGGAGCATACACATGATGTGCCCATTCAACTAATAAGTCATGCTGTGGAATACCAGTCCAGTTGCTTATCTGTGCTTTCATAAATTTTTGTTCCTTCCAGCTTTTCTGGTATAGCTGAAAATCTCAAGTTTTTCCTAAGTGCTCTGTCCTCTAATTCTGTTATTTTTTGAAGCATCTCTTCCTGAGCAGTCTCATATTCAGCCAGCCATTTCTTCATTTTGACCTCTGATTTTGCAGCTTTATCATCTCATCTGAATATATTTTTAAAGCTTCTTCCATTTGTTCCAACCTTTTGTTGCTTGTGTTAATATACTCTGTCGGTGTTTTGTTTATTTTAACCAGGTCGGTATGCAGTTGTCTTATATCATCCTGTCTGAAGGTTGCATTACATTTTGCTGAACAGCTGCAGAACTCTTCCCTGATTAGTGTTTCTTCCTCACTTTTTGTAGCTGATTTTTTTCTAGGTCTTCTGTTTTTCTTTATTCCTGGCATCCAGGCAGTGTACTTACTAGCTAGTTGCTGAAATACACCCATAAACACAAATCTACTGGCCTTCTCTGCTGAGTTTGTTTTCACTCTGGGAGAGCTAAAAACAAGCTGCTACTCAGTGTGCAGCCATCTTGGAACTCCCAAGGCCAAGAAATCTTGGCTGGATTTTTTGACTGTGTTTCCTCCACCGGAAGTCTCTCTAGAAGCAGGTGATAGCTCTGCAGGCTGTCTGGTGTCGATGTCAGATTCCTCTGCTGTGATCCTGTAGGAGGCCGGCATGGATCCTTCCTTTCACATATTCTCTGGGGCTTTACAGGCATCTGTTCCAAATGTCAGGTGGGTAGTGTGGTTGGTTATCTCAGAGGGCCTTAGAGGGATTCTGCAGATTCTGGTCAGGGAAGTGGTTCTGGGTACTCTTACTGAATCTTTTCAAGGGTCAGAACCTCTGGTGTTTGTTAAGGCTGATGTACCTACCAAGAAAAACAGAACACTAAACATTCTTCTGTACGTCCTAAAGACATTCAGAGGGAATGGCAGGAGTTTACTCTGTTTAATGCCTTAATGGCCCTGAAGTCTCCCCAAGAGGTTTCTGTGTCTACTCCACCTTGGACACCAACTCTTAAAATACCTAGGGAACCTGATCCCTCGAGTGAGGATTTGGAGTCTAATGAGGGTCTTACTCTTTTCAGATGCCTTCTCCCTTGGCTTATAGCTCTGATGAAGAGGAGTTAATTAGCCCTGAGTCTCCTTTTGAGGAGCTGTCTTTCATGATGAAGTAGCCATAATGATGGAGTACTTTAGGTGGGATTTTTCTCAGCTGTCTGACATCCAGTAGAGGTATTATGAGTTGCTTCAGGTGGATATGCTTAAAACTTCAATACCTCCTGTGTTGGCTACTTTGTTAGAAACATTTATAGCTGCCTCTAAGACTTCAGATTATCAAACCCCTGGTCCTAAGAAACCTGACAGGTTCTGTAAGGTTCCTGAGGATTGACAGTTCCTGTTTAAGTGTCCTTCTGCTGACCTGCTGTGGTGTTAGCCTCCTCTGACAAGCTTTCTAAACTTTTTCCCCCCACCAAGCTTCTGCCTTTGGATAAGGTTAGTGGAGCTATGGAGAGGACTGGAAAAAGATCTGTATTCCTGCCACCTTGGCCTTTAGGGCCATTAATTACCACACCGACATGACCAGATATGCTCTGGCCTTGATTGCCCAGGCTTGTCAGGTTATTTCTGATGTCACTGATTCTAAAGGAAGGTCCTCTGGTCTCTCTCTCTCTCTCTCTCTTTTGGGTTTTACCTCTCAGGTGGCTCACCACTCTATCAAGTGCAGTGCCTTTAGGTTTGTCATGAGGCATTATCCTTGGTTTCATCTTTATTCATTACTTGAGGGCATGAAGGCCAAGTTGCTGGATGCTTCTTTGGACAATAACAATCTCTTAGGTACTGTTGCTGCTGATATGTTTAAGTCTCTTCAAGAAAAAGGTAAAGCTTTGCAGGACCTTAAACATATTTTTGTGTCCCTCATCCTTAAGTTCTGGAGGAACTATCCTACTAGGTCTACAGCAGTTCAGAGGCAGCCCTGCCAGGACACTAAAGGCAGGAAAGCTGGTAGCCAAGCTCCAACTGCTAAGTCTGCTTAGGCTTCTGTGGCCCAGAAGCTTCCTTTGTCCAACAAGCATCCCTCTCTTTGACATTTTGCCCCCCCCCATCCCCCATCCAAGTTCCCTTGCCTCTTTGGCTATCCCTCAGTAATCTAAACTGGCAATTCCTCACCCCGGATTCTTGGATTCTATCCATCAGCTGTCAGGTTACTTCATGGTATAGAAATATCCCTCCTTTTTCAGGGATTCCTTAACCTCTTTGACAGCAACTTCCTCATTTCTCAGAAGTTATTAGGTCCCCGGTTGGCCAAGGAACTACTCAGCTTGTCCCGCTTTCCCAAGTAGGAAAAGGATTTTTCTCCAAAATATTCCTGGTTCCTTGAAACTCTTTGAGGCCTATTTTGGATCTTTCCTTGCTCAACACCTTTCTCAAGGTTTTTTCCTTTCCAGATGCTTTCTCTTCAAACCTTGTTTCCTCTGTTGCTGCTTTAGGCTTTTCTGGTGTCCTCAGATCTGAAGGATGCTTACCTTCATATTCCTATTCACTCTCTTTTCAGGATGTTTTTACGTTTCTCTTCTTCTTCCTGTCATTTTCAGTTCTCTGCTATGCCCTTTTGTGTCTCTGCTGTCCCAAGGGTATTCAGAAAATGCCTAGTTCCTGTGAATGCCTTTTGCAGGCTCCAAGGCATTCAGATTTTTCCTTATTTAGATGACCTGTTGATTCATGCACCTTCTCCCAGTTGCCTGTTACAGGCTCCAGAGTTCACCGTATCTCTTCTTCAAAGTCTGAGGTCTATTGTCAACTTCCAGTCCTAGCTCCCTCTAAGGATCATGTGTATCTGGGCTGCAGGATTCAGAAAGTGTAAAATGTTGGCCTCTCTTCCACCTCCAAAGGTTTTGTCCTTGATAGCTTACTTTCAGTCTCTTCTTTCTCTGCCTGCCACTCCAGCCAGGAAGTTTCTTCAGGCCCTAGAATTCATGGCCTTTTCTATTCAAATGCTCCCTCTTGCCAGAGTGCATATGCGGAAGCTTCAGTGATACCTCAAGTCAGTTTGGCTTCAGCATTGCCACCCTCTGGATTTCAGAGTGCCTCTTCCTCCTTGTCTAAAGCAGGAATTCGAGTGGTGGATTCATCAACTTACCTTCAACCCAGGCCTGCCCTTTCAGCCTCCAGTTCTTTCTCAAGAACTGGTCACCAACACTTCAGATATGGGTTGGGGGGTTTCCTGTGGTCACGTGAAAGTTCAGGGTCTCTGCCCCCCCCCCCCCCCATCAGAAGTCAGACTGTATCAACATCAAGGAGTTGAGAGCTCTGATTCTGGCCCTTCATTCTTTTCACCCCATGCTCTCTCCAGGCCCCCTGAAGGCTTATATAAATCACACCACAGTGACGTGGTATATCAACAAGCAGGGAGACCCAAAGTCTTACCTTCTTTGCACGCTGGCTCTTTAGGCCTGGGATCTGGTTATGAGTTATCAGCCAACTCTTCAACCAATGTATATTTCTTCACAGCACAGTCTAGTGGCGGACTCTTTGAGCAGGTCCAAGACACAGGCTAATGAATGGATGCTTCACAGACATGTTTCTGGACATAGTCCATCAATGGGGTATTCCTCAGGCAGATCTTTTTGCCTCCCATCTGAACAGGCAGCTTCCTATTTTCTGTTCCAGAGCACCATGCCATCTGTCATGGAATAGGGATGCTCTTTCTTTTCCAGAAGGGGATGCTTCTCTATGCTTTCCCCTCTTCTTCTTCTACTTCCAAGATTCCTTCAGAAGATTCAGCTGGACTCCTCAGAAATCTTGCTAGTGACTCTCTTTTGGCCAAAACAACAGTGGTTACCCCTCTTAATGCATCTGGCCAGGGGCAGTCACCACAGGCTCCCTCACTGGTTGGACCTCCTCATGCACAACAAGGGGTCATCCATCCTCACTTGTGTACTCTTCGACTGACACTGGGTGATAGGGTTTTGATCCCTTTTAGGCTCCTCTTTTCTGAGGACATGCTCAGGGTTTACAGGAGGGAAAAAAAAGGCAGCCAGAAAGTCTTACATGTCCAAATGGAAAAGATTTTCTGTTTGGTGCCATACTCATAGCTAGGACCCTTTTTCAGTGAGGATTCCTCTGCTTATCTCCTATTTGTGTGAGATGCTTCAGTCTGGCTTGGTCTGTTCTGTGAAGGCCCATTTGTCAGTTACTTCTGCCTGTCTGCCATGGAATCCTCCTTTGGCTTCTCATTTTGAGGTCAAACAATTTCTTAAAGGCTTGCAGCACCTGAGGACCCCAAGTAAGCCTATTCCTCCTCCTTGGACCTTAATTTTGATTTGGAAAAATTGACTCAGGTTCCTTTTGAGCCTGCAACACTGTACATGAAAGATTGTCTTGTTGCTTGCTCTTACTTCTGCTCAGAGGGTTTCTGAGCTTCATGCCTGTATTGTCATTCCTCCTTGTTTTTCTTTCCACAGAGACAGGGTGTCTCTTCATACTAATCCTTCTTTTATGCTCAAGGTGGCAGTACAACTCTCTTCCCTTTTCCTTCTCCACAGTCTGCTAGTGAGATGATTCTGCATACCTTGGATTTGCACAGACAGCTGTGGTATTATTTGGATAAAGCTAATACCATTCATAAGTCCAACCAGCTTTTTGTTTCTTTTCATCCCAGGACTTTAGGTTTAGCTGTTTCTGAGAAAACCATCTTCTCCTGGACTTCTAAGGCTATTTCCTTTAGTTGTTCTTTTCATGGCAAGTGCCTGTCTACTTCAACTAGAGCCCATTCCGCTAGGGCTTTTGCTTAAGTGATTGGTCACCAGTTGCATCCTTGAAGCTGCTGCTTGGTCCTCAGTGCATACCTTTACTAAGCATTATAAATTGGATATGTGTTTTGGGGCCAAAGCAGGTTTTGCTAGGGCCATACTGCATGGGTTTGTTGAGCTTCTAACCCTTCCACCTCCCACTCTTTTTCTTGAACTTTTGTACTCTCCCTAAGGTGAAGAATACTGCAGCAGTGATATAGAAGGACATAGTACAACCTTGTTCTTACCATAACAGCAAATGTTCTTCTTTTCACTGTTGCAGTATTTGGTCCCTCCCTCCATCCTACTTTTTCTTTTGGGTTTTGATTTGGTTACCCTCCTCACTGAAGGCATCCTCCTTTTCCATCAGCATTTTCATCCATTGGATGTGCATAGCCTCCTTTTGTCGTATGGAGGCTGTTCTCTACTAGGACAGTTCTGGGTAACTGAGTCCATATATCACCTGCATATCCTATGTCCTTTGCGGGGAGCATAAGTGTCACGTACAGTGTATATAGGATCTGAAGGCTTTGGTATACTGGCCGGACGTTAGGTTGTCTTTGGCAAGAGATCTCTAAGGAGAAGAATACTGCAACAGTGAAGAGAAAGACATCTAATGTTATGGTAAGATTTTACTCAACTGTAGTTTCTCCATCATCCCCCAAGAATGATATCTGCCAAGAGATACATTCACCCCAGCTTGCCCCTTCCCCAGCTCCTTTATGCCTTTCCCCCAGTGCCACTCATTCTGAGATTTCTGTAGAAGGCCAGGATGTGCAAAGCCAAGGTCATTCTCATAACACCATTCTGGCCATGCCAGATTTGCTTTCCCCTGCTTTAGTCGTGTCTGTAAAGAAAACCTCTTTTTCTTCTACAGTACCTTCAGCTGCTGTTGCACCCATACAGTCAGCCTCACTCTGACATCCAGTGCCTATGTTATCTAGTTGGTTTTTTTTTTCCACTTTCAGTGATGTCCAGGGACCGTATACTTGTACCCCATGTTATACAATTAATTACTGCTATCCAGAAACCTTCAGTTATGAAAACTTACAGAAGCAAATCACTTAAATTCACTAGATGGACAAACAAACAACACACTGATCCATTATACTGACATTTTGTCAGCATGTTTTCATACAGAGTCCAGTTACACCTCCATAAAAGTTAAAATAGCTGCAAATTCTTTCAGACATCAAGGTTTTGTATCATTCTCATCAGCCTCGCGCAAGTTCTGTAGAGCATTCCTAAATGGAGTTTTCTGTTCCTGGTTACAGTTAACCTGTCCTTCCCCTCCATGGGATTTAAATTTTTTGTTGTAGCAACTTAACTGTTATCACCATTTGAACATGTCAATTTAGCGGAAATTTAATTTCTGTCCTGGAAAACCATTTTTCTGGTATCTGTTACTTTTGCTAGATGAATCTTAAGAGTCACAAGACCTGTCATCCAAATTTTAAAACACTGTATCCCATAAAGACAGGATATTTCTTCTGACCAAACCATCCTTTATGCCCATATTTACAATACATTCTAATCTAAATCAATCTGTCAACCTGCCAGTGTTGTTTTTTTCAAATTATTCCAACAAAAATGACTATAGTCTGAACTGCTTGGATTTCCACAGGCAGCTCACATTCTTCCTAAAAAGAACAAAAGAATTCAGAAAATTCCACCAGTTATTTCTCATTTTCCAAACTGAAAAAAGGTTAGAAAGTGGCTAAACTATTGTTATCTAAATGGCCATCTGACTGCAAATCCTTTTGGTATTTGTCTAGCAACAAATCTCTACCTTCCAAACCAATAGCATGCACTGTCATGGCTCAAGCTACCTCTGCGGCTTTCCTCAGAAACCTGCCTTTGCTTGAAATTTGTGCAGCTGCTACATGGTCTGCTTTACATGTTATTTCTAAACATTATGTGTGTGTATATTTTATCTGGGTCTACAACCTTATTTTGGGCTTCCAGTCTCAAAGGTTCTACCCATAGCTTGTTGGGGACTCTATCTGTTTCAGTGTGTGGACAGGCTCAACTTAAATACAAAAAATATATACTTAACCAAACGCTAGATTTAATTTGTCTCTTTCCATACACTGGAACCATCCCTCCCACCTATTCCCCTCCAAATTGCCTTGTGTAAAGGAACCTAGCAGCCTTCTGGAAAGGAACACTTCTCAGCAGCTTTTGGAGCAAATTTTCTCTGTACAGAATCAGAAATAAAAAGTTGTTTTAAATTTTCCTTGCCAAATAAATTTTACAGAGTTTGTGTTAAATAAATTCAATCTTTAGCTGCATTTCCAAAAGTGTTCGAATTACCCACTCACACTCTGCCTTGCTATGCCTAGTGAGTCCTTATAATACTACTTACATCTCAGCAACTTCTCTCTCAAGCCTCTCACTCCTCTCAGCAAGAAAGAATAGCTTAGGGAGTAATATGCATTCTTCTAGAAAGCAGGTCATATTTTAGGAAATGGTTCAAGATACCATGAGCAGTTGACAGATGTAAAAGATTTGTTTGCATGAATAAATAAAACTGTGTGTAACATTTAGTATATGTAGCCATTTTCATGTATGGATACTGAGCATCCATTTAAACATAATAATCTGAAACTGTGAGACCCACTGAAATCATATAAGGTGTAATGTATTCCATAAACCTAAAGTACATCTGGCTAGTTGCATTCTTTATAATTTAAGGTAGCTAAGGATGTAGAACAAGACAGGGTGAAAGTTTAAACCTTCTGCTGTAAAAGATATTTTTCTGTTAGTGGAGAATGGGGATTCAATATAAATAATCAAACCTACTATAACTGCAGTAGGAAACATCACAAAATAAAGCTAAAACAAAACAGGCAAAATAAAAAAGGATGATTTTCAAAAAAGATGGGTCATCTTTGATGATAAGTGGAAAGTTTCTTTCCCAAAAAGTTCCATGATCTCAAATTAGTACTGCCAGTATATGCAGCTTGTCATGAAAAGAGATATTGCCAGCCCAGCTATCTGGAATTTTGTAAATAATTATATGTCATTTGTGAATATCAACATGATTTATATAGACGTTTGACAAAGAGAGATACTGCCAGTACAGCTGTCTGGAATTTTGTAGATGGTTATATGTCATTTGTGAATGTCAACATTCTTCATGTAACATGCTTGTGTTACAACATTATTAGAACTGTATATTATGTGTATATCAAACTAGGTTTGTACAGACGTGTGTTGAAAAGGGTTTGTAAAGTACTGAGCTTAAAGATGTATCCACAGTGTACCCTGCTGGAAAAAAAAAACAGAAATGTATATACACTATTGTAATTGTTTAAATGTATATATTTTAACAGGGGAAATGAACACAGGAGGTTCATTTGTAAAACTTCAGAAAAATAATTGAAATTAAATTACTTTATGGCTGGGCCATAAAAAGATGTTATCTTTCAGTTTCAGTGCAGTAACAGACACAATGTCTGTACTAGGGAGATTTCTCTACTGTGAAATAAGTTTTGAAATGTGTAAGAAAGTAATTGTTTTATGACTTCCAGGATCTGCTTAGATCTGAGGGAAAAGCCCTTGTGTATTTTCACAGGCAGATGCTAAATGCTACCAGCTGCATCAATGGTTGTTTTTTTTTACCTGGGATAGAGTCTGGTGACAAAAAATGTCAGTCTGCAAGCTATCCCAGCAGTAATATTTTGGATATTAATTTGGGAAGTCTCTGAGAGAGATAGTATGCTGTATTTGTCTTTGACCTGACAACTCCAAGATCCACTCACCACATCTGCCTTGCTTGCTCTGACGTAAGTTATTAGGGTACAGTAATTCTCTTAGATACAGTCAGGAATATAGAAAGCTTAGCTTAGATGTTTTTCTTTATTTATTTGAGACTGTCCTGCAAGGTTGTTTTAAATATTTCCTGTGATTTTGAACTCTGATGCAACTTTAAGTATATACTAAGTATTCTCATGTTCTTTTATTATTTATTATTAAATATATTTAAGCCTTTCATTGTGGTTGATTTGTGAAGAGACATATTTATGTTCTGAGAGTACTTGCATATTTATTTGGTGACACTGTGTAGGCCATTCCTAATAGCCTTGCTCTTGGTCAAACTACCATTTGTATTGATAGTAACATTACACAATAAGATTGCACACTCTTTTTTAAGGACCTTAAAGTAGCTGATAAGAGGTGGCTGGTGGCAGTAATAACTACCTTATAGTCTGGGCAGAAGGGGGCATAGCTAGTAAACCTGTGCCAGCTTTTCCCAGGTGTGTGCGTGTGTGCGTGTGTGTGTGTGTGTGTGTGTGTGTGTGTGTGTGTGTGTGTGTGTGTGTGTGTGTAAAACAAATCTCCAAGAGTGTGTGTGTCAGCTACTTGGGCAGGGACACAAAGCACTGGTTGGACAGAGAGAGTGTTGGAGGTCCTGGCTTGGCCATTCAGCTGACATCACCACTCTATAGCTGTGCTAGTGGGGAGTCTTATTGGGGATCTGGAGAAAGAGAGAGAAACCAGCCCCGGACTGACTGTGGTCTCTGTTTGCTCTTAAGGGAAATTACACTTGATGCAGAGAGATGCATCTGGAAATACTGTGCTTGTACCTGTCATCCTCTCAATGTATGTCCCCCACTGGTGCTAGTGGCAAGGACTGAGACTCCTTGATTACTAGGCCAGTAGTGGGGAGTCGCACAGCTCAAACAGGTTCAGCTTTTCCCATTGTGAAAAAAGTCACACCATTTAAATCTATGCGCCCTGTGGAAAAAGGTAGATTACCTGCTGGGTTTGAATAAACAATTTTAAATTAAATATTTTTATAAATACAGTAGAGAGTCAATTATCTGAACGTCAATTATCTGAGCAGTCACTTATCAGAACCGGCCTTCCATAGCTTTCAGGTAGGAAAAATCATAAAGTCCGAATATGAAAACATTATACATATTCACTTGAGCATGTTTTTTGCGCTTGTAGCTACCTCATGTGTGAAAAATATTGTTTATCGTCCACTGGAATCATTGAATTGTTGAAAAATGTATTCCTGAGTGCTGCAAAAAACAAGATTTTTGATGTTTCTTTATCCGGTTCATTTATATGTTTGATTATCCGAACAGTTTGATTATCCAAACTACCCTAGGTCCCAATTAGTTTGGATAATTGACTCTACTCTAGGGAAATGTATAATATGTTAATGAGTATCACACTACATATAAATAACGTTTGTATTTTGTATTGCAAATCTGTTTAAATCATTGATTACATTTCCTTATCTTCATTAATGGGGCTATGGCAAAAAGTGGTTCAAGAAAAACTACAGACTGTTGCTGATAACTTTGTGATGTACCATTTTGGTTTGCCATAAAACTAATGTGCTAAGTGGTGCTAGCACCCTCTTCTGTCCTGAGATGAAACAAGTTGTAAAACTGCAACTTCCACTTGATTGTGATGCAGAAGATATAGGGTCTGATATGATGGAGACAGCTAGTCAGTAGTCCTGGCACATACCAGTCATTCATAATGCTGACAACTAATAAGTAATCATGTTGTACAGCAGTGTACTGAACTTTTACAGCAGTTAGTGTAATAGGTAATAACTAATAGTAAAAGCTGTAGGCAATACAAGAGCCTGCTATCGAGTGCTTTTCTGTGTACCATTCCACATGCAGTAAATCAGTGTTCCTGAGCATTTGTGTAGGCAGGATAGTAAGTAGTGAATACTAGTATTCATGTTTTTAGTTTCAGTGTATTTTGGCAGTAGTAGGCAGGTGGACAGGTAACAGCAAGAGGAAGAGGTGAATAATGAAGTGCCATTCTGTGTTACTGCTGGTGAAGTTCCATCTGATCCTGACACCACTGTAGTATACTTAAAGACAAAATAAATCTTTGGAAAATACTTTACTTAATATGAAAAAATAATCCAACAAACCAAGTTAAGAACTTACGGGGTAAAAATCATTTGCAGTATTAGTACTGCTTTGTTTTTTCATATCTGAAGTATGTAAACACACACATTTACAAATAACAAAACTGTACTCTGATACAGTAGTTTATATGACTGGTACACAGGATCATAGGAGGTTACTAGGCTAATGGCCCTGGGGCCCTCACAAGCCTAGCCAAGAGTTGATCTACAAAAAAGAAACCTCAGTCAGCACCTGTCAGCCCTGATATGAGGGACACAATAGCCATTTAAAACAGATTCAGTTATGGGGCTTGAGGGAGTCACAACAATACTGATAGTGAATCTGCAAAAGAAGAGAGAGGGGTGACTTTAGAATGTATCATGGCTCTGAGTTGTGAGCCACCAACTCTCAATGAGCTGAAAAAAGCTGACTGAAATCCATTTCCACAAAAGAAATGACTTAAGGGAGTTTGCCTGTTCTTCGTCATTGCTCAAATAAACTATTGGTGTGGTTGAAACTGGAACTAAATACAAAAATGTGAATTTTCAATATCAGATTTTCACAGTTTTTTTATAGCAGCTACTGCCAAAGTCTCATAGTTCAGCAAGTAAAACAACCCTCATGACAATGTCAGTGGATACCACAGAATACTTGTTGTAAGAGAAGGGAAACAGGCACAGTTATAGTCCAAAACAAAAGATGTTATGTAGTCCAATCTCGCCTACATTCTTACCCGTGGGTTCGGCTCCGACTCGGTCATACTTTAGTTCTAAGTCTTTCAATTGGCTGGGCTAAGACAGTATCCCATGCTGCACTGTTCCCTATCCCCAGATCTCGTTTGCCGCTTGTGTAGTAGCTCGGACGTGGTCTCACTCTTGGTTGTGTCTAAGTACTCTTTTCTTCTTTATAGCAGAGAAGATTTTGCAAAAAAAAAAAAAGCTATTTGTGTGTGTATCTTTGAACTGTATTTGTGGAAAAGTTGTTTTCTCATTTTAGCGTGTTCTTGTGGTATCCCACTAGCTGTTTCCATTTCAGTTAGAGGACCTAGTCTGTCCCCCTCGCTTACCTTGTGTGCTAACTTAACTTACCTTGGCCTAAGACCGTTTAAATTAGAGGAACTAGTCCTCCCTCTTGTCCTTGTGTTCTAGAACCATTTAAGTTAGAGGTCATTGTGGTGTACTGTCTGTTTGTTCTGTTCCCGCGCTTGTGGCTGATTGACCGTTGGTCTGGTTGTTGGGTTAGTGACTCAGTTTTGTAGTGACTATGTCTAAAGATACTAAGGAGCATAATCCCTCGGGCTTTAAGAAGTGCATGAAATGCAGTTATAAGATGTCTATCACTGATGGACACTCTGTTTGTGTGTACTGTCTGGGAGCGATTCACCTCCAGGAATCATGCAGTTTTTGTCATGCTTTTAGCCCGTGTGTTCTTCAGGACAGGAAGAACAAATTGATTTTGAAGGGACTTTTGAAACCCTCCTTCGAGGAGGGTTTGGAGAGTGCTTTCAGCTTTAAGTCTTCTCCATCAAAAGCTAAATATTCTAAGGCTAAAAAGCGACCCCCGACTCCATCAGTATCCTCTGAGCCACCGGAGAAAACAGCTAAATCTTCGATGACATCCTCGGCTCCATTGTCCTCAGGGCCGCAGGAAGTGTCAGTTTCTATGGAACCTGCTTCGGCTCCTATTTTCTTGGAGCCTATTCGGAGCCGGTCACCTAGCATTAGGCCGGTATCTCCTCCTCGCAGGTCTCCTTCAGAGAGGAGGTCTTGATCTCCATCCCTATCCTTTAAATACTCCAGGACTTTATCGGATGTGGACATTGGTAGAGTGGTGCAGAGACTTCTTCAGTCACCAGTACTGGCTAAATTGTTTTCGGCTCTGACCCAGTTGGCTCCGGAGCCGGTCCCTCTACCTACATCGATACTTCCTCCTCCGAGAGCATCTCAGCTTTTGGAGCCTGAGTGCTTGGCTCCATTTGATGTCCCTAGGTCGCTTCCGACAGCCCCACCTGGCTTATCGGTTCCGACGTCAGCTCCGACCCCTTTGGCACCATCCACGGGGTTCAGGACTCGGAATTCCTTGGTTGGACCCGAGGGGGAGGCTTCAGGACACCTCTCGGCTCCTAGTCTCCCTCTTGGTGCTTCGGTGCAGGGAAGCCTGTCTCCTGTCTCAGCTTCGGACCTGGTCCCTTCTGATCCGAGGTCTTCCATGGCTGGTCGATCTTCGGACCCGGGAGGACCAGCTTTCGAGGCCATGCGGAGCACTCTGGCCAGGTCATCAGCGGCATCATACGGTTCGGACACTCTGTCCCCTACAGCACTGGTGCAGGTCTCTGATCGCCCTCTATCTCTTGACAGCGGAGCCCCAAGGTCTCTGGGTACCCCCAGGAGTGGTCCCCATATTTCTGAGGGCCCCTCAGAGTTTTTGCCTGAGGAGCCACCCAGAAAGAGAACGTGCAAGAGGAAGCACATAGATTCCTACGATGAGTCTCTCATGTCAGACACCGACCTCGAGGAATCGGATGGGTCCCCTAAGTCATCCTCTGAGGATTTTTCTTTCTCTGACATCCTAGAGATTTTAAAGCAAAGTGGTGACTGGCCATTCAAAGCCCCCTCCGAAGAGGAGTCGGTGTTCCTGAAGGCCTTTGGTGCTCAGCCCTCCGCCTCCTGGATATCTCCACCCCTTCTAGATCTGGTTTGTCGAAGGGTGTGGGGAACCCCTAACTCTGTGGAACCAGTCCCCAGGAAACCCTGTAAATTTTTGTCTGCCCCTTTTGATAAGGAATTTCTGTCCAAGGGAGTCCCTGCGGATGCCATGGTGGTGGCAGCGGCCACCAAGAAGGAATTGGCTGAGACTTCTTCCACTGTCCATCCCCCTAAAAGGAGTCCAGGACTATGGACCTTTACGGGAAGCGTATGTTTTCTTCAGCGGCCTTTACTTTGCAGTCACTGAATTACTTATCACACTTTACACGGCTCCAGAGAGATCTCCTAGAGGAGCTTGGAGATACTCTAATGGGTAACATTTCTGAGGTGGTGACTCAGAAAGTCAACGCTCAGATGTCTACCCTCAATTCTATTGCAAACTTCTCCATGAGCCTGATCTCTCACGCAGCCAAGGGAGCAAGTAGGGCAGCAAGTTCAGGTGAGGTCCCCCTCCAGAGGCAGGGGAGGGGGTGGTTATTCAGGTAGACGCCGCCCTAGGGGCAGAGGAGCTCCTCATAACTCGGGAGATCACAATTCCTTTTGTGGTTCTCCCTACCGCCGCTCTTGATGGGAGGCCCAACTGTGCATTTCCTGAAGCAGTCGGGGGTTGTATCTCACTACACCCGGAGGCCTGGCAAAGTATCACCCAGGACCAATGGGTTCTATGAATAATTTCCGGAGGATATATCATTCCCTTCTCGTCAACTCCCCCCTCCAATCAAGAAAATCCTGGATGTTCCACCCAGTCAAAGGGATTCCGCAGCTTCAGAGGTTTCAAAGCTGCTAGAAAAAGGAGCCATCCAACATGTCCCCTCAGACCAGATCGGATTAGGGACTTACTCCTTTGGTGCCGAAAAGGACAGGGGACCTGAGACCCATTTTGGATTTCAGCCGATTGAACACCCATGTGCAAAAGTCCAAGTTCCGAATGGTCACGTTGCAATCTATTCTGTCGTTGTTGGGAAAAGAAGTGTGTATGTGCTCCATCGACCTCAAGGATGTTTACTACCACAAAAAGATGGACAGGTCATCCAGAAGTCACCTACGCTTCTGGCTGGGAGCCAGTCACTTTCAGTTTCGAGCCCTGCCCTTTGGTTTCACCACAGCCCCCATGGTGTTTACCAAATGCATGGCAGTGGTGACTGCTCACTTGAGATGTCAGGGATTCCAAGTGTTTCCATACCTGGATGACTGGCTCCTTACTGCCACCACCAGGCATCTGCTACTTCAGACCAGAGACGCCACTATCAACCTATGTCAACAGTTGGGCATCACCTTGAACTGTGAAAAATCTGCCTTGTTGCCCTCGCAGCGTGTCACCTTTATAGGCGCTGAATTAGGCACAGTGCTCATGCGGGCGTTTCTACCACAGGAAAGAATTAGAATCTTACAACAACAGATTTACGCCTTGCTCCTTCTGAGGAGAGTGAAGGCAAGATTGGTTCTCCAATTGTTGGGGACGATGGCTGCTACGATTATGTTAGTCCCCCTGGCAAGGTTACATATGAGGCTCCTTCAGTGGTTACTCTTCGCCCAGTGATCTCTTCAACGTCTTCCACTTTCTCACCCTATTCTTCTCACAGACAGGTGCAGACAGGATCTCAGTTGGTGGCTTCACACCGACAACCTGAATGTGGGAAAACCCCTCATTCCTTCGCCTCTGGTTGCCACAGTGATCACAGATGCCTCCCAGATGGGGTGGGGGGGCATTATCTAGGCAGGACAGTCCAAAGCACATGGCAAGAGCACGAGATGCATCTGCATATCAATGTCCTGGAGATGAGAGCAGTGCTACTAGCATTGCAAGCACTTCAGAGCTTCCTTCCTCTTGGGACTATTGCAATCCACTCAGACAATATATCGGTGGTGGCAGTGGGCAGTGTCTTCCCAACGTTTTCTGGTAGCAATGCACATTCTGGGGAAGTCCATTGTGATCGCAGCCAGGCTAAGCAGAGCTATTCTGATGCCTCAAGAGTGGTCCCTGAACTGTCAAGTTGCGGAGCAGATTTTCCGCAGGTGGGGGTGGGGTCAGCCTTGCTGCAACCTTTTTGCCAGCCCCCTCAATGCCAAATGCAGCAGCTACTTCACCCTTATCCCCCCTCAGGGGGAGTCACCCAGGGATGCTCTAGTCCACGATTGGCCCTCCGGTCTACTATATTCCTTCCCTCCGGTTCCTTTGCTGTCAAAGGTTATTCAGAAAGCCCAATCCTTGGGAAGCAAAATGATTCTGATTGCTCAACACTGGCCTCATCAAATTTGGTTCCCCTTTCTCCATCCCTATCTCATGGACGCTCCTTGGATTCTGGACCCACAACCGGACTTACTGACTCACATGTCAGGGCAGCTCCATCCCTCTCTTTGGATCCTCCAGTTGGCAGCGTGGCTACTCCACTTCCGTCATTAGTTAGGCTTCACCATTTTTCGCCGGATGTGGTTCATATTCTATCTTCCTCTCATAACCTTTCGACCAGGAAGATTTATTACAGCAAATGGAAGAGATTTTCCTTCTGGGCACATGCCAAACTGATTGACCCTTACACAGCTCCAATCTCATCAGTATTGGAGTTCCTTTCCATGCTTTTCAACCAGGGATCAGCTGCCGCAACCATTAAAGTCCAGTTGGCGGCGATTTCTACCTTTCACGTCGCAGACGAACCTAGTCTAATAGCACATAGACTCTGTAAGGCTTTCCTGAAAGGCACTTTGTTGCTTCGTCCTCCTGTCTCTGAACCTGTTATGCCTTGGGACTTAAACTTTGTTCTACAGGGTCTTACTTCATCCCCCTTTGAGCCTGCAGCCACTTGTGATTTAAAATTCTTAACTTGGAAGACTGTCTTTTTGGTAGCCATCATATCAGCCAGACGTGTTTCGGAGCTTTAAGCTTTATATATTAAACCGCCTTATTTGATTTTTCATAAGGACAGGGTTTCTCTCAGACCAAATCCTTCCTTTCTTCCCAAAGTAGCGTCAGTTAGTAGCCTTAACCAATCCATTGAATTACCAGTGTTTTTTCCTCAGTTCTCGAACAAGGCAGAATTCAAATTTCATCAGTTGGATGTGCACAGACAATTACGATTTTATTTGCACAGAACGAAGGACCTCAGAAAATCTGATCAGTTGCTTGTTTCATTTTCGGAAAACAGAATTGGGTCTCCTGTTTCCAAAGTCAAGTTGTCTAGGTGGATTTCCAGTTGTATTTCTTTCATTTATACTTCAGGGGGAAGAGATTTACCATTCCGAGTGAAGGCTCACTCTACCAGGTCTGTATCTATGTCTACAGCTTTTCAGGCCAGATTGTCTATGGATGAAATTTGTGCTGCGGCTACTTGGGCATCTCCTCACACCTTTGTTACTCATTACAAGTTAGATGTGGTATCTAGAGGCAGGTCTTCCTTTGGTTCCACAGTGCTCAGGAGTATTTTCCACTGAGCCTCCCAGGATTTAGGTGCTGGGGACGCTGTCCAACGGGTAAGAATGTAGGAGAGATTGGACTATATAACATCAAGAAGTTATGTACTCACCATAACGTTCGATGTATGTAGTCCATCTCACCTCACATTCTTACTTACCCCCCCCACCTTCCCCCATCCTGGAGGAGCTAGAGGTTAGGCCTGGTTTCAGAGTTCCCTTCATTCTTGGTTTGTTCTTCCTTCCTTAGGTGTTGTTATGCATGGAGAGTGAGTGCTGGTGCTCGCAGCAAACTAGATCTGGGGATAGAGAGCAGTGCAGCATAGGATACCATCTTAGCCCAGCCAATTGAAAGACTTTGAGCTAAAGTATGGCCGAGTCGGAGCCGACATTCGGCTCCGAACTCACGGGTAAGAATGTGAGGCGAGATGGACTACATACATCGAACGTTGTGGTGAATACATAACTTCTTGTTTTGTGTATATGTGTATTTCTAAGAAAAATCAGTTATTTCTGGTTCAGTATTTGGTCAGTCATTCTGCATGGATGGTCTTATGTACAAGTATGGCTCATTGTTGCAAATTGCTTTACAGAGAAACAGACTGGTGAACTCTGTAATTTTAACACATCACCACTGGCTTATTTTTCTGTGTTGGGACAGGCCCTACCCATCCTCATATGCTGAGACACCTGCACACTTTACCCTTATAAAACCAATTCCAAGCTTATCTAGCCTTGACACAAGTTAAAACAGTGTGATAGGTCCTCTGTTTGATGAAATGGGTGTGCTGGTTTGAGTTTATTAAAAAGTGCATAATGAACATAAATGAAAAGCCTATAGGCAATGCAGTTACCAAATACAGAATGTATAAATACTGTTTGCAACTAATTGCCTGTTATTTACAAAATAGACTAATTTAAGGTGGTCCGACAGTGAACAGAATTCCATTATAAAATATGAAAAAATAAATCTTTATAAGGCACAACACTCAGAAGTACATTAACATGATACACACAACTTTTGTTTTCAAAAAGTCAAAATAAAATAGGAAAATAAAGACATGACATGGTTTGAAAACTGATACTAATTATTTTGGAAACATGCAGCTTTACCTGGGGAACCTGCTAATGATTCAGCTCTGCTGACAGCAAAGGTGCGAGACAAGGACAGAGGAACTAGAGGACAAGACAAAGAAAACAGTACATAAAAAGAAGCAGGCAAGGGGCAGATCTGTAGCAAAAGACAGAAGAAATGATTGCATGATACACACAATACTGAAGAGCTAGAAATCTAGTAATTTCTTCTTAACAGCTTCAAGATGAAACCAATAATTACAGAGTTAAGCAAGTATCAGAAAAAATGCTGTGGGGTACTAAAACATGCATCTTTGTAGAATATTTGATGTTCAACATTAGATCACTGTTACAGTAGCCTAAACTGTATGGATTGTATCTTGCCAAGGATGTGACCGATGGCCAGCTTTCAAAGCTTCAGCGCACCTTCCATCCTAACTCGTGTGGGACTATAGGAGAGCTGCATAAAAGCAATGGTTAGCGCATCAGAAGCTTTGGCGTTTTAAACCATGCTTATAAAGTGTTTATGTTTATACTAGCTAAATGAATGAAGAAGGTGTTGCCAAGTTAATAGATCTGGATCATTTTGGTTTTCTGGAGGGGAGGCAGACATTTCACATGAAAAGAACAGTGGTAATCCAGAGGGAAGCAGAATGTAAGAAAGTACTGCTGCTGTTATTGGTGGGTCTTTATGCAGAGAAAATATTCAGCAGAGTAACCTGTGGTTTTATGAGATGGGCAATGGAAGCATTTGCATTCACTGATTCAATAGTAAGGTTAATTAGGTGGATATATGAAGGATCAGAAGGAGGAATTAAAAAGGGAGCGTTCCTCTCTGATAAGTTGTGTCTGAACAGAAGAACCAGGCAGGGGTGTCCTCTTTTCCATTTGTTAGGCATTAGCGGACCGGAGTTCTGCGTGGCGACCCCTAACTGGGAAATGCCAAAAGAAAGTTGCTTTATTTTTAATGCCATTGGCAAAGAAAAATGGACTTAGAAATTCAAGGAAATAATTGGTATGGCAATTGAGAGAAGTTTGCTGTATTTGCAGATGATATTATTGTGTTCCTGATAAATCCAGAAAAGGACATCTCAGTGTTGTGAAACATATTGAGACAGTTTTCTGTTTTTTGGGGTATAAAATTAATGAAGATAAAACAAAGGTTGGAGCTGTAAATTGCGTACCCACACACAAATTGGTTCAGCAATACCCATATTTATGGTGGCAAGATCAGATGAAATATTATGAGTACGGATTTAAAAAAAATTATGGCAGCTAAAGGATATATGGAAACAAACTAAAAAAAAGATAATACAGAAACTGGAAGCTCTTGTTTATGGTTATGGATAGTAAGACATAAGCATTGAAAATGTTTTTAGTCCCTTTAGTTTTATGTACAGGTGAGGTGTATATCAATCTGGGGAGAGGTTGTGGACAATAATGTAGAGCTGAAGGAATTTATCTGGAAGGGGAATATGGCAAGAGTTAAGTGGTACAAGTTGATCCTTCAAACAGTACAAGATGGTTTAGGATTACCTGATTTGAAGAGACATTTTTAAAGCTACACATTTAAGGCTTACATACATAACACAAGCAGAAGGCTATAATTTAAAGTGGAAAGGGATGATGATGAAGCAGGGGGAAAATTCAAGAAACAAGAGAGTGGAATTTTGGATGCAGATCCTTAAGGAGAATAATAACCATACAGAATATTATATTCATAAAGTAGCAGAAAGTATTTTAAGAACTAAGCCAATAAGAGAATGGATAAAAGGAGATATTTTGTCAAGAGGGATGACTGTCATACCTCCCAACTGTCCATATTTTTGCCTTATATTTTTCATCTATTTCTCATAAAGTTGTGGTTTTCTGGAAAGTCACTGGCAAATCATCAAGGACCGAAGTCCAAAAATAAAGGCAGACAATTCAGTTTCAGATTTCATGCCCTTCAGAACATTCATGCTTATGCAATACCATTTGTTCTATCAACTTTCTAAGTTTGTAAAACGCAATATTTAAAAAGTGTCCCTATTTTTGGGCCTTTGTTCCCCCATTATTTGTGGCTTTGTCCAGATCACTTGCTCTAAGAGGTTGAGAGGTAGGATGACTTTAAGAAGGGTTACAGAGAAAAGGCAAGAGGGGTTGGAATTTACTGGAGAACACTGGCAAAGGAACCAAGGTATTGGGAGGAAATAACTAAAGAGGAAAATGTAATAGAATGGGATGAGGTCAAAAAGTCATTTGGACTGCAGGCTAGAGACTGCCTTCCCTACCAGGGATTGATATCAAAGTATAGGCAAAGAGAAAGGGTTAGGGGAATCCTAAGTGAAAGACCTGCTGTTATAGAGATTTTAGTAAAAGAGGATAATTAATAGGGCATATAAGATATTGTGCAATAATTATAATTAATTGGAGGGGGTTATAAAAGATTGGGAAAAGAGATTGGACAAGCAGTTTACAAGGGAACAGTGGGAAGGCATATGTAAGGCTGCCATGTATAGAACAAAATCCAGAAAGTTTAAGATTTTTGCTTGGAAGTGTTTGCATAAGAATTTTTATTACCTCAAGGAGACTTCACATAATTTTTCCTCACTTAGATGTCAAATGTTGGAGGTGTGATGGGGAAGAAAGTGGTAACTGGGAACATATATTTTAGGAGTGTAATAAATTGGCAGATTTTAAAAATTATGTATAGGGTACTCTGTCGGAAATATTGGGTGAGCAAATGGTGTAACTAAGTAAATGATTCTTCTGAGCTAGGATACAGGATCCAAACTGCCTAGACATAGTAAGGCCTTGTTAAGTTTAATTCTGCTGCCAAACAATTACTAGAAAATGGAAATCAAAGATTAAACCATCTGTATTTAAAGTACTGACTATTGTAACAGAGAAAAAAAGAACTGGATGTGGGATCTATAGAAAAAGAGGAGAAAATTGCATAGAAATAAATGGAAATTGTAGGAACAATACATAGAGAATAATGTTCAGAAGAAGGAGTGAGGTTTAAGGGAAGACTGGAATTAGGCATTTTATGTAATGTTGGACTGATGATATTTATAAAAAAAACGTGATGTATAATGTATGTAACTGGAAACATGTTAACATAGGTTTATATTAATGCATGTTTGTCTTGTCTTAAGTGATAATAAAGGTGTTTAAAAAAAGAGCTTCAGAGCTTTCTTGTCACCAAAGTATCTTCCTTTGCTGGAGTTGTGGAACTGATGGATGGCAAGCGATCCTTCAGGGATGGGCAGATAAGTACCTTTTGAGGAAAACCTTTCACTACATTTTTCTGAGGAAAAAAATGCCTTTTCCTGTGATATTTTTAGATTATGCAAGAAAATGCAAATTTTATGGCGTAATCATGTCATGTAAAAGAATTTTTTGCATGGGGGACGTATATGTGAAAAAACTTAAAAAAAATATATTTGCTGTATTTTTTTTCCCCTACATGTTTAACTGCAATACTTAATGTTAAGTTGTCAATCTCGCCTTCATTCTTGCTGGATGGGTTCGGAGCCGATCCTCGGCTCCGACTCGGCACTTGCTTTAGCTTGAGAACTCCTTTTACCAGCTCGAGGCAACCCTATATCCCATGATGCAAGGCGGAACTACCCCAGATCTCGTTTGCCGCTTAGCGAAAGAGGTCTCCTTTGCCAGCTGAGGTAAGTTGAATTTGTCAAAGAAAGCTTAGTCAGGGATTTATTTCTCCCTTATTCCCCTTTTTATAGTGTGTAGTGTTTCTACAGCCCACCTTATTTCCCTTATAGTTAAAAAGTTTTAAATTCTTTTTATATTTGTAAAAGAGTTTTAAGTTAGGCCTACACCCCATTGCTTAATCCCTACCTGTGTGTCTGTGTGTTGGGGGATTAATTGTGTGATTGTTGGGGTGTGTGTGACTTTCTTCCTCTAGGACTATGTCTAAGGAAGGCAAGGTCTCAGGCTTCAAGAAGTGTGACTCGTGCTGTCAGAAAATGTCTCTGACAGACGGTCACACTTCTTGTGTTTACTGCCTGGGGCCTTTGCACCTGCAGGACTCCTGTGCTTTGTGTCACTCTTTTAGCCAGAGAGTCCTGCAGGAAAGGAGGAATAAATTGATCCTCTGTGGCTTACTTAAGCCAGAAGGTTCTCCCTCTAAAACAGGGTCCAGTAAACCTTCTAAGCCTCCGAAGGTTCAGGCTACAGTATCTAAGCCTCCTCCGGTGGCTCCGGCTCCGGCTGGAGCCGATCTTTCTGCTTCGAAAGTAGTGGGTTCGGCACCGATTGGTTCCGACACCCGATCTACTGTGGCCTTGTCGGCTCCGGCTGGAGCCGACACCTTATCCAGCATCGGAGCCGAGAAACCTTCGGCTCCATCTGGAATTCAGGGGACTTCGGCTCCGATGACTTTGTCCCGAAAGAGATCTCGGTCCCCTTCGTTGGAGAGTATCCACTCGGCTCCGGGGTCTCCTCTTTTGTCGGAGCGGAGCCATCGGAGCCGATCTTCGAGATCTTCCAGGCTGTCTGACCACGACTTAGAGAGGGTGGTAAGCAGGCTGTTAAAGTCGCAGGCACTGGCCCAAATGCTCCATAGCCCGTCTCAGCAAACTTCGGCTATTGCTTCACCCCTTGAACTTCCTCCTCCGACTCCCCACCAGAGTTCGGGCCGGAGCTTCTCGGGACAGCGACTGTTTCGGCGCCGGAGCCGATACATCCTTCGGCTCCGTCGTCTTCGATCTCCTCCTTGAGACCTTCCTTGGAGGGATCCGGTCGTCGAGTTTCCCTGGTCGGTTCCGAGGGGGCTAGTGGCATCGGACCCTTGTCCGACCCCGCTCTCCCTCTCGGGCTTCGCTTTGGTAAGCTCGGCACCGACATCGCCTCGGAGCCTTCCCTCTCAGTGGAGCCGGAATTCCTGTGTCTTGAACGGGATATTCCGGTCTCCCGGGAGGGAGCCTTTGAGGTGATGAGGAGTGTCCTGGCTCCTGAGCCAGGTCAACGGTCCATCCCTCTAGCTCCTCCCTCTTGGTGCCTGTAGACACCTCTTGCCAGCCTCTTGCTCTCAGGCCCAGGGATCCATCGCCCCAGGTTTCCCCATTGGGAATTTCCTCCTCTTCCAAGTTTCTCCTGATCCTGCAGGTGAACCCCTCGGAAGAGGACGTGTAAGAGGAAACACACAGACTCCCTGAGTCTACTACATCTGATACCGACTTAGATGAGTCGGAGGGTTCCCACGATCCCCTCTGAGGATGTCTCCTTTTCAGACATCCTTGAGCTCCTCAAACAGAGGGGAATTGGCCATCCATTGATCCCTCCGAGGATGAGTCGGTATACCTGGAGGCTTTTGGATCCCGACCCTCCACCTCCTGGGTGTCTCCGCCTCTCGACCCACTTATGCAGGTAGTGGCTCGAAAGGCGTGGGCAGCTCCAGATTCTGTGGAACCTGTCCCCAGGAGACCATCCAAGTTTATTACGGCCCCTACGGACAAACAGTTTCTTTCCAAGGGCATCTCTGTGGATGCTATGGTGGTGGCGGCGGCCACTAAGAAGGAACTTGCGGATCCTTCAGCACCTGTCCATCCTCCTAACAAGGATTCTAGGACCATGGACAGGTATGGAAAGCGGATGTTTTCTTCAGCGACCTTTGCTATGCGTTCGCTGAACTACCTTTGTCACTTCACCAGGCTTCAAGGAGATATTCTCAAGGAACTAGGTGAAGTGGTCCAGGATCCTTCTGCTGCTGGGGCTCAAGAAAAGATTGCCTCACAGCTAGCAATCCTGAATTCCTTATCCAACTCCTCCATGCGGCTCATATCCTATGCGGCCGATGGAGCGAGTAGGGCCGCAGGCACAGGAGTGGCTCTTAGACGTCAAGCCTGGATGCGGCTTTGTAATTTTGCGGACCCCTTTAAGGCGTCCTTCACCAATACCCCCTTTGATGGTTCGGCTTTGTTCGGACCTCAGGTGAAGGATACCTTGACCAGGTGTGAGCAGGACGGTAAAACTCTTTCTGCCGTTGGAGTCCATTTTTCCACCCCTTCCAGACCATATCCCAAGGGTCAGAAGGGAGGGAAGATGTGGTTCCGCAAAGCCCAAGGAGCTACACCGGACACACGTGGTCAGTTTACCCCCAGAGGCAGAGGGGGTAACAATAATAGATGCCGCCCTAGAGGCAGGGGGGGTCCTCAGAACCAGGGCAACAGGGAGTCTCTTCCTGAGAAGCCCTTTCAGCACCCCTGAGGTGTTGCCCGACTGTCCACCCTTGGAGGCAGTCGGGGGAAGGATTTTGCTGTACCCAGTAGCCTGGCATTCCCTCTCACAAGATATGTGGGTACATTCGATCATATCCGAGGGTTACAAAATCCCCTTCGAAAGGTATCCCATACCTCAACAATCCCTTCCAGACATCTCACCCGGTCAAAGGGATTTGGCAGAACAGGAGGTTTCAAAGCTCCTAGGAAAAAGAGCCATCCAGACTGTTCCGGCAGACCAAGTAGGGTCCGGCGTCTACTCGAGATTCTTTTTGGTCCCCAAAAGGACGGGAGATTGGAGACCAATATTAGACCTGAGCAATCTAAACAGATTTGTCAAGAAGGTAAGATTCCGGATGGTCACGCTTCAGTCCATTCTGCCCTTTCTGGGCAAGGACAACTGGATGTGCTCTATAGACCTTCAGGACGCGTACTATCACATAAAGATTCACAGGCGCTCCAGAAGGTTTCTTCGCTTTCGGCTAGGGACCAGTCATTACCAATTCAGAGCCCTGCCCCTTGGCCTCACTTCAGCCCCCAGAGTGTTTACCAAATGCATGGCAGTGGTCACAGCTCATCTGAGACGTCAAGGATTCCAGGTGTTTCCTTATTTGGACGACTGGCTCCTCTCTGCCACCACCAGGTGTCAGCTTCTTCAGACCAGAGACTACACTCTGCAGCTTTGCAGGAGTTTGGGAATTTCAGTAAATTTAGAAAAATCTTCTCTGCGGCCTTGCCAATCTATCACCTTTATAGGCGCAGAATTAAACACCGTCAAAATGTTAGCCAGACTAACAGATCAAAGAATTCTGGACATCCAAAAATTCGTTCGGATTCTATTGCAGAGCAGCAAGGTCAAAGCCAGATTGATACTAAAGGTTCTAGGTCTTATGGCCGCGGCCATTGTTCTTCTACCACTGGCTCGCTTCCACATGCGTCTTCTGCAGTGGATGTTATTCACTCAGTGGTCGTACCACAGTCTTCCGATGAGGCACGAAATCTTAGTCACACAATCGTGCAGAACTCATC
The DNA here is from genome assembly GCF_019279795.1 of Protopterus annectens. Taxonomy (NCBI): domain Eukaryota; kingdom Metazoa; phylum Chordata; order Ceratodontiformes; family Protopteridae; genus Protopterus; species Protopterus annectens. The sequence goes on from NC_056748.1 coordinate 820,596,303, forward strand.
TGAACTGGTGGATATCTTCCCCTCTTTTTCATCAGGGCCGACCCTTTGTTCTCCCTCCTCCAGTTGCCACAGTTACTACGGATGCCTCTCTGATCGGGTGGGGGGGGCATTATCAGGGCAGGATGGTCCATGGGACGTGGCAACCCATAGAATACCATCTGCACATCAATGTCCTGGAGATGAGAGCGGTGCTTTTAACGTTGCAAGCCCTCAACGACTTTCTTCCCACAGGGACTATTGCAGTACAAACGGACAACATGTCCGTGGTCTGGTACATCAACAAGCAGGGCGGGACCAGGTCCTATCCGTTGTGTCGAGAAGCTCTCAGACTTTGGCAATGGGCAATCTCCTCTCATCGGTTTCTGAAAGCAATGCACATCCCCGGCAGGTCCAACCTCTTGGCGGACAGGCTGAGCAGATCCATTCTGATGCCTCACGAGTGGTCTCTCAATCAATCTGTAGTGGATCAGATTTTTCTGAAGTGGGGCACACCTTGTTGCGATCTTTTTGCTACACCTCAAAACAACAAGTGCCCCGATTTTTTCACCCTCTTTCCCCTACCAGGCCAACCCCTGAGAGACTCTCTAACCCAGGATTGGCCCCGGGGACTTCTGTACGCTTTTCCTCCCTTTCCCTTGATTCCACAAGTCATTCAGAAAGCCACCGTTTTGAGGGCCAAGTTGATTCTCATTGCCCCTTACTGGCCTCGACAAATTTGGTTTACATCTCTGCATCGTCACCTCCTGGTGCAGCCCTGGCATCTGGACCCAGTTCCGGATCTCTTGATCCACCAGTCGGGTCAGCAGCACTGGGCCATTCATTCTCTCAACCTCACTGCTTGGTTGCTCCACTTCCTTCCCTAGCCAGGCTTCCGATGATCTCTGATTCAGTCAGAGACATCTTAGTGTCTTCTTTAAAGTCGTCCACCAGAACTGTTTATGCTAGCAAGTGGCGACGTTTTTCTATTTGGGCAAATTCCAGGAATATTGATCCCTTTACTGCTCCTGTGCATTCTGTTTTAGATTTCCTGGCTGAAGTTTTTCAGTCAGGATCTTCTTCATCTACAGTTAAAGTTCAACTGGCTGCTATTTCCAAGTATCATGTTGGCTTGCATGATAATAACATTATGTCTCATAGATTATGCAAGGCCTTTCTGAGAGGAGTTTTTCTCCTAAAGCCGATAAAGCATCCTCCTGCGCAATGGGATCTAAATTTAATGTTGGCATCCTTGATGTTACCTCCCTTCGAACCGTCTGCTTCATGTTCTTTGAAATTATTGACCTGGAAAACTATATTCTTACTGGCTGTCACTTCCGAGATTCAAGCTCTCTGCATCCGTTCCCCTTACTTGGTTTTTCATAAGGACAGGGTATCCTTAAGAACGAACCCGTCCTTTCTCCCCAAAGTTGTGTCTCAAACCAATATTAATCAATCCATAGATCTACCAGTCTTTTTCCCAAACTATTCTGACAGAGCTGAACAAAAGCTTCATTTTTTGGATGTCCATCGTCAGCTCAGGTACTATTTGCATAGAACGAAACAATTCAGAAAATCGGACCAATTATTTGTCTCCTATGCAGAAAACAGGATAGGTCTTCCAGTTTCTAAAGTGACCTTATCCAGGTGGTTGTCTTCCACCATTTCCTATGTGTACTCTCTCAGAGGCAAGCAACTACCTTCTAAACCGAAAGCACACTCAACCAGGAGTCTATCCACTTCTGCAGCCTTTCAGGATAGACTACCCATTGATACCATTTGTGCAGCAGCTACTTGGGCCACTCCTCATACCTTTGTCTCTCATTACAAGTTAGACTTGGCCTCCAGAGACAGGGCCAGTTTTGGTTCCACAGTTCTCAAGAGTCTGTTCCATTGAGCCACCCGGGATACAGGTGCTAGGGACGCGGTCCCATCCAGCAAGAATGAAGGCGAGATTGACAACTTAACATTTAGAAGTTATGTACCTACCATAACGTTCCATGTTAGTTGTCTTCTCTCGCCTTCTTTCTTGCGTCCCTCCCTCCTTCCCCCTGGCCTGGACAGATCTTGAAGAGTTCCTATCAGGTTGTTTCCTCCTGAGCCTTCATTTGAGGACTCTTATTATGAACTTGGGTTTCCTAATTATGTTAGGTTAGTCCTTAGCAGGGTAAGTTAGCTACCAAACGAGATCTGAGGTAGTACCGCCTTGCATCATGGGATATAGGGTTGCCTCGAGCTGGTAAAAGGAGTTCTCAAGCTAAAGCAAGTGCCGAGTCGGAGCCGAGGATCGGCTCCGAACCCATCCAGCAAGAAAGAAGGCGAGAGAAGACAACTAACATGGAACGTTATGGTAGGTACATAACTTCTAATTTGGGCAGAATATAGTGCTTTGGGGGAATGAGTGTAAAATATTTACTTATCACTCAAACTCCACTACCTGTCTTTCAGACTCTTTTCTTGTTTAAGCCATGGTGCAGTTATTGGTCTCCTCAGTTCTTCCCTCTCATGTCCGCAAGAAGAAGAAAACTGTTTGGAAATCTTAAGTTGTTAGCCTGGTTTCCTCGCTGCCTCAGCCTCTGATAGGTGACTCTACTGTGGCCAGACCTGCTTTGTCAGACTACTCATCATGTCCTCTTTGTCCCTCTGGTATGAAGCTACTAAGGACCAAGAGGTAGACACTTATTCTGAAACTGTATGGTTGTCCTTTCTAGGCAAAGGAGAACCACATTAGTCAGTCTCAAGGGAATAAGCAGATGAGGTCTTACCGTATAGCCAGGCAGAGGTGATTGTTTCCTGGAGTAAAACCCCTGATATCTGTTGGTCTTTTTCTAGGAGATTCCACAGAAAAGGAGTTAAAAATTAAGAACATAATGTCTCCTGTTTCTTTCACAATGGACACAGACATCTTGCCAGGTTCTGCCAGAGTAATACTTTTTGCCTTTAATGTTTTAAATCCTGTTTCTTCATTGACTTCAAATAGAAAAAGAAAAATAAATCCCTCTCTTTCTGTCACAGATTCCTAATCAGAGCAACAAGGACTGAAAAAGGGAGCGTTTTATTTTGAAGGGATTGTTCTTTAAGTAAAAATTATCTTTCTCATAATATTAGAGCCAACTGGTTCTTTAGCTCTGTCTGTTTCTATGGCCTTGGCTCCACTCCCTCGGAGCCAGTTGTCATTGAGGACAAGTCTTCAAGGTGTGTAGTTTGTGGTACCAGTTTTGAGAGGGAACCTGCAAAATTCCCCTCTCTAACCAAATCTTAAGCTTTGATCAGGTTCTTCAGGAGTGCCTCTGATTTGGAATTGGATCCTAAATATCCTAAATATCCTTTGCCACAGCAACAGGCTGCTAAATTGCCTTCGTCACAGATGGGTGACACTACTTTGGCCAAAACTGATTCCATGAACTACTCATCTTTTTTTCCTGACTTCTGCTGATGTAGTTCCTACAGCCATCATGGACTGAGTGTTAGGCACTTCCTCTGCAGCTGCTGGAGAGTCACTCTAGTCGGGCCTAGTAGAAGGGGCAGAAGATGACACTTTTTCTAGCTAGAAATCCTTGTAGAAGGGTGTCTGTTTATTCAGAAATTCATGTCAGGAAGAAACAAAAAACCTAAACATATGTCTTCTGTCTCAGTTAGTTTGGACAAGAGTAATTTATTGGATGTAGCTCAGAGTTTAGTGCAGGCTCTTACCTCTTCCTGTAGGCTGTTTTTCAGATAAAAGAAAAAGGGACTTTTCATTTTTTGAAAAGATCTAAGTGTGATCCTCAAAATAATTGTGTAGGGACAGTTTTTCTTGTCTCCACGGGCTTCTGATTGGAGATTCTGGCTTTGTCCAGTATTTTTGAAGGATTAAACTATTTCCAGCGTAAATCAATGGTTTAAATGGAAAATGCTGATTTTTTTCAGTCCTTAAGGAAGTATTTGACTTGTAGTTTACAACTAGAATTTCCAGAACTAACTCCTATTCCTGCTGCTCTGCCTGCTTTGGAGGATGTTTTTGTCACAGTGTGCAACTTCCTTCACAGCCAGCCTGACACACCCAAAAAAGCAGTAGACTGTATAAACTGCCTCAACCTTTTGCATTTTCATACACTCATCCCATACCACACCCAGCAGCTATTGCTTTAGTGTGTCCAGCTGCTGTTAAACATTTGGTTAATGCTAAGCCCTCGCCTTCTGACAAGGATAGGGAGGTTTCTGATCTGGAAAAAGTGTATTCTTAATTAACACGTCTTTAGAATTTTCAACTGTCAAGCTCATGTGTTGAAGTTTACACTTATCTCTTATGAGAAAATGAAGATTATTTTGGAATATTTCCTGTTGTGAAGAGAAATCAGTTGTGTGCAATGCTGTTGCTTCTGTGTCTCAAGGGACTACCCATTAATAGAAATATGCATATGGTTCTGCTGATGCCACCTCCGGCCTGCTGCAGCTGGAACTGTCAAGAGGGGTTTGCCTGGCTGCATTCTCAAAATCTCCTAGAGGATGTCAAAATGACATTTTGAATTCTCCCCTGGATAGAAATCTTGATTTCAGACCTTCTGCTGCAGAGGTAATTAAAAAGTGTGATGAGAGAGGAAAGCTGATTCAAGGGCTCTGTCACATTTTTCATTCCTCCCTCTCCAAGTTTACTAAGGGATTCTATGAAAACTGAAGCACCTTAGAATAAATGGCAACCTAATATGTCTGACTGATTATATGAAGGAATTCTGTCCCTTCCCACTCTTGCAGTCCCTTAATCCTTCCAGAAAGTCTGAACTTCCATTTCTCTCTTTGGCAATAGTTTCAGACAGATGGGTTCTGAGTGCAATCCATCACTGCTGCAAATGGCATTGGGAGTCTCTCTCAGCTTTTCTGGGGATTCCTCCTCCTCCATCAATCCGGAGTCTTTTTTTTCCATCCTATCTTTTCATATATGCTCACTCGGGATGAGAGAAGATGTCCCTTCTCATCAGTTAGAAGGGTTTTATTCAGATATGTTTCTGGTGCCAAAGAAAGATGATTCTTTAAGACCAGTTCTGGACATTTCCTTTCTGAACCTGTTTGTGAAAGTGTCCAAATTCAAAATCTTGTCACTTCACAACTTGTTACCCCTCATTCCTCATTTGAGTTTTCTAGTGACCTTAAGTTAAAAAAAATGCTTATTATCCCTTTCGTATAGATCCAGATTCCAGATGTTTTTTAAGGCTTTCTATAGCTGGATCACATTGTCAGTTCTCTGCAATTACTGTTTGGTCTCTCAACTAGTCTGAAGGTATTCACAAAGTGTCTAGCTCCTGTGATAGCCTACTGTAGACTGCAGGGTATTCACTTTTTCCCTTATTTAGTTGAGTTGCTTATTTTTATAGAGTATTTTTCAAAGTGTCAGGAATCTCTTGGGCAAGGGGATCTCTTACATGGGCTAGGATTCCAAGAAAACATACAGAAGTCTTGCCCAGCTCCTTCTCAGGGGATTGTTTTCCTAGAGTGTCTCCTGGACACCTCAGTTCAAAGATCTTTCCTTCCACATGACAAAAATATATCTGTGTTTAGATCTACAACTGGGGTTTTCCACTCAGACTACTGTCTCGGTAAGGGAATTCTTCAGGATTCTGGGTCTCATAGCTATTATGATGCTTATAATACCTCTTGCAAGACTTCACGAGGAAAATCCAATAGTATCTAAAATCTTTATGGTCCCATCATCAACATCCCCTGACATTTCAGATTCTAGCTTTGGGGGTTGTGAAACGGGAGATTTTTAGTGATGGAGACACATTTCTTAGAATGTAAGTCTCCCATTCTCACTTCCTGCTCCAGCACAAACAGTCACAACATACAACTTAAGACTTTGCTTGGGGAGCAGTCTTTGAGAATGAAAGTGAATGCTCTTTGGGACATAAAAGACCAAAATGCATAAACTTAAAAAGAGATGCTTGTTCTTATAAACATTCTCAACTTTGTCCATCATTTGTGGTCTGTAAGACCTCTACAAGTGTTTATTGATAAGATGTGGTACATGGAAAAGAAAAGAGAAACCAGGACTTACCCTCTGTGCAGATTACCAATGGTAGCCTGAGGACTTTTCAGCACAACCCTTCCTCGACAGGTATCTTATATTCTGTCAGAGCAAAATTGTTTGGAAGATCAGTTGGATTACTCATATGTGGCCATTAGCCCTAGAACCTGCTGGTGTAGCACTTACAGTCACTATGGACTGGTAGTTAGCCATGTCCTCTGTAGATGTTGGGGTCCCCTCAGTGGGTAAGGGAATGCCACTCTTGTCAGTCCTGGAAGAGGGAACAGGGAAGGTTTCCCTGTTTTGTCAGAATGTTGTTCCTATCCCTGGGGAAACTGCCGCTGCCATTAATAACATTGTTGACCCCATTTTTCCTGTAAAAAAAGAATAAAAAAATAAACATCTACTACATCTCAGATTTCCTTGGGCAGGAGTAGTTTAACAGGTCTCTCTAAGAGCGTTTAATTCAGGCTATTAATCCTTCTTATAAACTAGTTTCTGGTAAAAGAAAGAGGGATCTGGACAGGAAGATGAATGGACACGTACAAAGTATTATCAGATTTCTGATTCAGACTCAAAGGAGAGCTCAGTTTCTTATTCTCCCTGTGGGGTTTCTCTTTCTCTTTCTCTTGTTGGGGTTTCTCTTTCTCTCAGACTATTTCCAAAATGTGCTAGTGTTTTCAAAGGGAGAACACTAAGGTTTCTCATTCCCTCAGAAAATACTATGAGCTGTTACAGAAGGAATTTCCAGAACCTTCACCTATTCCTCCAGTTTTGTCGGCTTTGGAGGATGTGTGTGTGTTACAGCCTGCACTTTTTCCTGATAGTCGGCCAGCTGCTCCTAAAATGGTAGACAGGATGTATAAAGTTCCAGAATCTAAGTTTTTAAACACTCTTCCCATTCCTGACCCAGCAGCTATAGCTTTAGATCTGATGTTATCTTTTCTTTCTGGATTCAGCCTGTGGATTATTGGATCCAACTCTGATCCAAAACCAGCTGTATTCCAAAGACTTCAACCTGCCAAGTACCACCTCCTCTATCCATAATTTCTCACTCAACTAAGAATACCTTAGATCTCATTTACTGCCATTCCTGGACAGCACTTGGTTGTTTGCTCCGCTGGAGAGTATCCTTTATTGCATATTTTTAAATGTCATGTAGCCTGTTCTTCTTCTCTACTGTTATTTCTTTTGCCTTTCTAGTGTGGTTTAGGTTTTCCTTGTAGTACGTAGCGCAGGTGTTAGGGTAAGTTGCGTGGATATTATTAGCAGGCTTTTCCCACCTAGTGTGATTACAATGTTTGTTGTGTTTTAGGTGTTAGGGTTTTTCCGTGTTGGACTTTGTAATTAGTGTAGTGTTTGTTGCAGATTGGAGCTTTTTTTCAGAATGGAGAAGAATTTTAAAAAGTGTGTAGCTTGTGGTCACAAGCTGCCTTCTCAGGCCATTCATGATAGGCGTGTACACTGTTTGGGGGGGGGGGTTCCACCTCCAGCCTCCATGTGCTAGTTATGAGGGCTTAAGCATTCACACAGTCAGTGAGAGATTGGCCAAGTTGGTCCTGAAAGGATTGTTGCTGGATGGTGACTCTTTGCATCTTCCAGCAAAGGAGATAAGAGTGAATGGGGTTATAATTAGGGCTCTGAGGACCACAAACCATCCAAGGGGGACCAGAAATAACCAGCTCTCTCTTTTTTCTGGTCTGAAGGATCCAAAGATCCTTGGTTCCCCAGGCAGTTTTGGCTCCATTGTCAACAACTCAGAACCTATCACCTTCGGCACTGACTGCAGTTAGGGCTCCTTCCCCCACTCTTAGTTTTCTGAGCCTTTTCTTGTCCAAGGAAGTTCCCTTGGTTATGACTTTTTGTCCCTTCTCCACTTCCACTGTGTAAAAGTCCACACTGGATTCATTCTCTTCTTCGCCTTGGATCCAAGGTTTTCTGGTTTGGGGTTTTCAAAACTGTCATCCAGTTATCAAGTTTCCATTGGTGGCTTCATTGGCTTGGTAAACCATTTGGTCGCTTAAGACCCACTGACTTGGAGCAGCTGATGCAGTCCTTTTTACAGGCACAAGTGCAGTAAGAACTAATCCCCTTAACTTCAGGTCCTTGACCAGATGCTTTGGCTCCTTTAAGTTGGTTTCCTTCCTTGGGGCCCTACAGTTCTGAGGTTAGTAGAGCTGGCTGCTTTTCCAACCTTAGGGTCAGGTCCAACTGCCTGGCTGAGTTTGGCTCCTACCCCTACCTTGGTTTCCTTTACTTTAGCCACATCAGAACCAAGTGGGCCTCATAGCTGACGCGTTGAGATGGGGTTTCTGGATTGTGTTCAACGTTTCTGGTTTCATGATCATTCCACCCACTCAGTACCTAACTCTTGACAGTTAAGCTCTGATCTTGATGTCGGGGCAGAGTGGAACAGTTGTGGAGTCCAGTGTGTTATTATGATCTTCAGATCCTAGATTTGCGAGTTCTGGGCGGCCTGCTTCAGTTTTGGCCTTTGATGTCAAAGAAAGGATGTCCTCACATCAGAAGGAGGAGTGGTCAGCTGCAGCCAGTATCCCTCCATATTTATCTGCACTTGTGGGCATGTTTCACTTGCTCTGGGACAGCTGACCCAGGGGGGTTGGACACCAGTCTGACCTACCTTCGGTGTCCCTGACCTCTTCTGTTTCTCCCTGGATTCTCCAAGGCAAGAAGTTATGGGAAAGAGATGGTGCAAGAGGAAGCAATTGGATTTTCCTGGAGAATCCTTCACCAAGGATACTGACCTTGAGGAAAGAGAGGGGTCCCCTAAATCCCTGCATGAGGATGTCTCCTTTTTTTATTTTTTGGTGCTGCTTTGCCAGCATGGGGGTTGGACTGCCAAATCCCTGTCTCTAGAGGAGTCAGTATTTTTGGAAGCCTTTAGGGTAGACCCATCCTTCCTCCGGATGCCCTTATTGACCTGGTGTCCTGGAGAGTCTGGAAGGAGTTCAGCATGGTGGAACCGATCCTAAGAAACCAGATAAGATTCTTGCTCCTCTCAAGGACCTGCAAAACTGGATCTGACTGTTAATGCAGTTGTGGTGGCAGCCACTTAGAAAGACATCTTGGGAGAGAGTTCCAATGTTCATCCCCCAAACAGGGAGTCTCAGGTGTTAGACTGGTTGGGAAAGCACTCCTACATCTCAGCCACATTCACTCCGATCTGTCTTACTCACTTGACTAGAGTTCAGCTTAACATTGTCTCGGAAGTGCCAAGGATACTTAAGAAACGCAGACTCCACAGTCTCAGAAGACTTTGGAGACTTAGTTGTCACTTTACAGTTTATTGTTATCGTGTCCATACATGCGCTGTCTAATGCGGCTGATGGCACATCACATCAGAAGCTGTTGGCACCAGGCCATGTGTCTCCATGCCTGAATGAGGCTGTGTAATTTTGCTGACTAGTTCAGGGTGTCCTTTATTAGTTTCCCCTGTGACAGCTCTTCATTTTGTCAGCCTAAGGTTAATGACACTTTGACCAGGAGTGAGCAGGAAGGGAAGACAGTGTCTGCCATTGGAGTACTTTTTTGCTAACCCTCAATAGATTTTCTCTTGGAACCCGGGTAAGACATGTCTCTTTTTTTAGGAAGGCATAGTAACTTTTTAAGGAAGCTGCTTCTGAGGGCTCCCAATGGGTGCTGCCTTCGTGGCAGGGGTGGTCCTCAAAGCCAAAGGTTTCATGGAGTCTTCTCCTATAGACTGTTTCAGCAACAGTGAGAGGTTGCTGGACTGTCTGGCTCTGAAGGCAGTCAGGGGATCATTTGTCTCTATACGCAGAAGTTTGAGAGGCCAACACCTTGGGCATATGGGTAATAATGGTCATATCCAGAGGCTGTACAATTCCATTTTTAGAATTTCCAAATTTAAAGCACAAACTCCCAGATGTGACTCCCCATCCAAGAAGGGATGCAGCCATGAAGATTCAGAAGATGCTAGTATAGTGAATCATCCAAGAGGTCCCACCAGACAGCATCATTCCAGGGTTTATTTAAGGTTCTTTTTGGTTTCAAAGAGGATCAAGGCGCTCAGACCATTTCTGGATTTGAGCAAGTTGAATCATTTTGTAAAACAGACCAAGTTCCAGATGTGCAGTCTACTCTGCCTTTCTCAAGGAAGGGTGACTGGATGTGCTCTATTGACCTCAAGTATGGCTACTATCACATAAAGATAGCCAGGTGTTCCAGGAGGTTTCATCATTTCTGGTTGATGGCTAGTCATCATCAGTTCAGAGCACTGCCCTTTGGTCTCACCCCCCCCCCCCGATGTTCACCAAGTGTATGGCATCTGTGGCAGACTGGCTTAGGCTGCATGGGTTCCAGGTCTTTCCTTATCTGGACAGTTGGCTCCTAAGTGCCTCCCTGAGGGCATTCTTAGTCAAAGCCATGGACACCTTGCTCCAGCTGTGCAGCTCCTTGGGAATCACAATCAGTTATCAGAACTCAAGCTTCTTCCCAGTGCAAACGATAGAGTTCATTGGCTGCAACTTTAATCACAGTTTCTCCTATTGCAAGACTCCCAGTTTCAAGGGTATTGCCCCTGTAGGATTTAGCTGTTTTCTTGCTTTCATACTGAAAAGCCCTGGCTCCTCTTATTCTCAGGCTCTTGGAACACATGGCAGCCACCATCTGCTTAATTCCCCTAATGAGGTACTACATAACAGTTCTGCAGTGGACACTGCTGGTGCAGTGCTTGTACTTGACACATCCGATGGAGTTCCCCTTTGTGTTAAAAGATGTCTGGTGAGATCATCTCTGGTTGTAGTCTCCCTTGGTGTCCACTAGGAGACCATTTGTCCACCCCCCGGGTATGGTCACAATGTATGGAGTGCATACCTAAGGAGGAGCTAGATAATGTTTCTCCAAAGCTAACCACTCTTACTTCCATGGCAAATTCTTCCATGAGGCTCATTTCCCATTCAGTGGAAGGATCCTCAAGGGCAGCTGACACATGCATTGCAATACAGCGACATGCATGGATGAGGCTTTGTGATTTCGCAAAGCCCTTTCAGGCATTCTTTTGTCAATGCCCCCATTGATAGTTCTTCCTTGTTTGGACCATCAGTTAAGGACACCCTGATTCGCAGTGAGCAAGAAGGTAAGACCTTACCTGCCATGGGGATCAAGTTTTCCACCCCTCAACGGACCTACTCAGGGAATCAAAGAGGGGCTAAGAAGACTTGGTTCCATAAATCTCAGGGTTCTTTTCCTGATCAAAGAGGAGAGTACTCCTTCTAGAGGCTTTAATGGGAGATGCTGCCCTAGAGGCAGAGGGACCCCACAAAACCAGGGCTTCAGAGAACCCTCTTCTGACAAGCCCTTTCAGTGCTCCTGAAGTGCTGTCCGACTGTCAAACTCTGGAGGCAGTCGGGGGCCATTTTTCCCTGCACCCAGGCATCTGGGCCCAAATAACAAGAAATGCTTGGGTGCAAACCATAATATTCAGAGGCTACTACATTCTCTTTTCTCTACCCCTCCAAAAATTAAAAAGAAACTCCCTAACATTCCACCCAGCCACAGGGAGTTGGCAGTTATAGAAGTCAAAACAATACTGCAAGAGAGAGTCATCCAAGCAGTTCCAGCTGAGCAAAGAGGATCTGGAACTTACTCCCATTTCTTTTTGGTGCCAAAAAAGAGAGAGGACCTCAGACCTACTCTGGACCTAAGCAAACTCAACTTATGCGTAAAGAAAGAGAAGTTCCGGATGGTGGCAGTTCAGTCTGTCCTTCAGTTTTTAAGTAAAGAGGGTTGGATGTACTCTGTGCACTTGATGGATGCGGACTATCACATAAAAATAGACAAGTTCTCCAGAAGTCATTTGCACTTCCGCCTCGGAGCTGATCACTTCCAGTTCAAAACCCTGCCCTTTGGTGTCACCACAGCCCCTCCCCCCCGGGGGTGTTTACCAAATGCATGGCAGTGGTCGCAGCTCATCTCTGACTGCAAGGATTTCTGGTATTCCTGTATATAGACAGCTGGCTCCTAACTGCCTCCACTCAGCATCAACTACCTCAGGCCAGAGATCTTTATCAGATATCCCACTTCCTAGGGATCACAATAAATCCGGACAAGTCACAACTGTTGTCGGTACAAACTTTGGAATTCATTGGGGCCCAGCTAAATACCATTACGTAGATAGCTTCTTTGCCTCAGCATTGCATCAACACTTTTGACCCTTAAGGTCCAAGCCATACTATCTCATCCCTCTCCTCCTGCCAGACTGATTCTACAAGCCCTGGGGTCTGTGTCGGCTGCTGTAATATTGGTACCTCTAGCTAGATGCTGTATGTACATTCTACAATGGACACTGTTCATTGGTCAGTTCTACAGCAGTCCCTATCTGTTCTTAGGGTTGGGAGGGTAGCCAAATGGTTAAGGTGTTTGCCTTACAAACACAAGGTGCAGGGTTTGAGTCTCACAAGGGATAATTGTCTAGGCTTATAATGGCTCACAAGGGCAGTTAGCCTAGTACTAACCTAACCAACATTTGCAGAACTTATCAAGAGTGGTGGATTCACTCAGACCTGATGGTCAGCAGATATTTCATGCCCCTCCAATAGCCACAGTGACCATGGATGCTTCCCATCTTGGGTGGGGGGAGCATTTCAATGGGAAAATGGTACAAGGCACGTGGACTCGTCTAGAGACCAGATTGCATTTTTGACTGCTTATTTTCTCTTCCAGTCCTTCATGCAAGCTCTGAGATTCATGGCATCAACTGTTTAACTGTTGGAAAGCTGATAGACTTGCTGTACAGAGCTGGAATTTATTTCAAACTGATAAGTACATATTTTGCCACTTTATACACTTGCCTATTATTTATAGTGGTGCTGTATTGTTTCTGTTTCTGTCTCTTGTGTCTCCACTGTTTTTCCCACTCAGTCTCCCTGTTCTTGTCTTGGTGTTAGTCTTGGTGGCTTTGAAACTGCCCGCTCCTCTTGTAAGTTTGTATTTGGATACTCCTTCTGGGCCTATCTCATTTGCTCAGTCAACTGAGTGCAGTGAGATCATAGGCACTTCTACTGTGTACAAACAGAGCATTTGAGAAGGACAATTCCTGTAGCCTCTTAATCCTGCTGTGTTCCCTCCCTCAAAAAAAAAAAAAAAAATATATATATATATATATATATATATATATATATATATATATATATATATATATATATATTCCAGCTGCTCTTACTATAACTGTCTTAGTTGCTGTTCTGCGGGCTATCTGTTCAGTTGTTCTTACTCTGCACTTATTAATGCTTGTTAGTAGCCTTCTAATTTAATGCCTTCTGCACTTGTTTTTTAGTCATTTGTTAATTTAATTGCATTCAATTAAACTGTATTTGCCGTAATATTGATATACGTGTGCTAGCCTGCACTGCATTTGAATTGTATTTACTGCTATTTTAGCTACTTTTCTGTTTAAAAAAAAAATTAAAAAATTCCTAGCTTATTTCCTGCCTTTCCTGTAACTTATCTAGTACAGATACAGACTTGCTGTATCCAGGTCTGTTTGTAAGCTCCTGAGCCCCCCCAAGCCTTTCTGTGTTGGAGGGAAGCCTTGTAGCTTATCAATGGGAGTGGTAAGCACTAGGTAGTCTATCTACCACAGGAGAAGAGGTTTCTGGCCCATAAATTATAGTTTATTGGCCGTTTGGGAAGCTCTTCCATCTCTTTCAACCTTCTGATTCAAAAGCCTGTGTTTGTGCTTGTTTCCTGCCTTTCCTGTTACTAGTCTAGTCCAGGTACAGATTTGCTGTATCCAGGACTCTTTGTAAGCTTCTGAGCCCCCCCAAGCCTTTCTGTGTTGGAGGGAAGCCTTCTAGTTCATCAGTGGGAGTGGTAAACATCAGGTAGCCTATCTACCACGGGAAGAGTGGGTTTTGGCCCATAAATTGTAGTTTATTGGCCGTTTAGGCAGTTTTCCATCTCTTTCAACTTGCTGGCTTAAAAGCCTGTGTTTGCCCTTGTTCCCCACCTTTTCTGTAACTAGTCTAGTCCAGGTAAAGATTTTCTGTATCCAGGACTCTTTGTAAGCTTCTGAGCCCCCCAAGCCTTTCTGTGTTGGAGGAAACCTTCTAGCTTATCAGTGGGAGTGGTAAGCACTAGGTAGCCTATCTACTGCAAGAAGAGTGGTTCTGGCCCAGAAATTGTAGCTACTGGCCGTTTGGGCAGTTTTTCCCATATCTTTCAACTTTCTGGTTTAAAAGCCGCATTTGCGCTTGTTTCCCACCTTTCCTGTTACTAGCCTAGTCCAGATACAGTGTTGCTGTATCCAGGACTGTTGGTAAGCTTCTGAGCCCCGCAAGCCTTTCTGTGTTGGAGGGAAGCCTTCTAGCTTATCAGTGGGAGTGGTAAGCACTAGGTAGCCTATCTACCACAAGAGGAGTGGTTCTGGCCCAAAAATTGTAGATTTTTGGCCGTTTGGGTAGTTTTTTTTTTCATCTCTCTCAACTTTCTGGTTTTAAAGCCCGTGTTTGTGCATGATCCCCATCTTTCTCTTAACTAGTCTAGTCCAGGTACAGATTTGCTGTATCCAGGACTGTTTGTAAGCTTCTGAGCCCCACAAGCCCTTCTGTTGGAGTGCAGCCTTCTAGCTTATCAGTGGGAGTGGTAAGTACTAGGTAGCCTGTCTACCACAAGAGGTAGTTCTTGGCCCAGGAACCACAAGTTCTTGGCCCAGAAATTGTAGTTTATTGACCATTCGGGAAGTTGTCCATCTCTTTCAACTTTCTGGTTTAAAAGACTACATCTGCGCTTGTTTCCCATCTTTCCTGTAACTAACCTACTGGAAAGCACTAGAAAGCCTTAAACTGATATAAGCCTTCTAGCTTAAAAGAGAGACTTTGGAGTGATTGAGTATCAATTTTCTGTATTTTCTTGCTGTACTTAACTGTTTTCCACCTAAATGCTGATTTTCCAGCACTTATTGTGATTTAAAAGCTTGTTTTTTTTCACATATTGTACTTATTTGACTGCCTGCACTTTTAAAAAGTTGTTTTTGTTTAAATAAATTGTTTAACTGTTGTAGGCTACACACTAAAGTGCAATAGCCTTTTCTGATCACTTGTAGTTGTTTAAAGCTGTTTTAAGTGTACTTTTTACTGTTTTTGCCTTATCTTTTCAAAATAAATAAATAAATGTCTTGTTTCCCGCCTTTCTAAGCTAGTATAGTCCAGTTTTCAGGCTAGTGCTGAATTCAGGGCTGTGTTACAAGTTTCTGAGTTGCCCATACCTTACTTGGATAAAGGGAAGTTTCTCTGTTCACCTATGAGAGAGGTGAACTTTGAGCAGCCATCTGTCCCTGGAGGAGTGGTTCTAGCCCAACAGTTAGTAGTTTAAAAAAACGCATTGCATGGTTTTGTGTGCCGGGCAGCACCGGTTAGCTAGGGTTAAATTATTCCTGGCTCCACTAAGTCTCCTTCAGTTTTTCACTTGAAACTAGTCTAACTCTCAACCTAAGTACTCAAAAAGCATCCTACAGTCCAGCACTTGCTCAGACCTAATAGCAAGCACTAATATACCCCGACACTTGACTGCCCAGGAAGGCAAGGCTCTTTATCCACCCCTCACCAACCAAGCGACTAAGCAGCTCACCCTACTATTCAGGCATGACCAAAGGGCAACTTCAGATGTACTCTCCAGTCCAGCTGGTGAATCTGGGTATCCTGAGGCAATGTTACAACTGCCTCATGTACACAGACTGCCCTCTCCTCCTACTACAAAACACTAACATATGTGAGAGATGCAATTATACAGCCAAACTGGAGGCTAGGGTATCTCCACCCAAGACTGGAACAGACAGTCATGAGGAGAAGGTTAACACTTGCACCACACTTCCAGCCTCACATAGACCTACTAAACCAGCACTGGCAAAAGATACACATAAATACACAAAATCATACTCGGAGGCTCTGAATAAAAACCTGCAAAAGCATCAGAGAGCTCCAAAGCAGACACCCACAAAACCTGCACCTCCCGTCACAAACCAGACAACACATAAAACACAAAATCAATGTGCCACACAATCACAGCCCTTAAGGGAAAATAACATACCTAACACACTAGTAATAGGTGACTCAATAGTCAGGCACACTGACGCCCCACTCACTAGGCCGGACAAGGAGAAGGTTACTGTTAGCTGCGTGGAGCCAAGAATCCGCCACATAACACAAGCACTCAGGCCACTCCAGAACAAGTACAAATATGACTCTGTCATTGTTCATGTTGGTGTGAACGACCTGAGCCGTACCTCCCTGGACTACATGAAAAGAGACATGGAAGAGCTCTCTGATCATGTATCCCAGGCAGGTATGATCCCGACCCTGAGTAGCATCCTGCCCTCACCAAGAGTGATACCTCAGTATAAAGAAAAAAATGATCAATTTCAACAATTGGCTAAGCTTCTGGTGTCATTCAAAGGTGATCCAGTGTCTGTCAGCCTGGGATGACATGCTCGACAAGCCACGTTGCTTCGCAAGAGATGGCTTACACCTGTCACCCCTTGGCTTTCGAATACTGGCCAAGGCTCTTGCTGCCCCCATAGTGCCTTTTTTAGGCAAGGCTCAAAATTCAAACCCACCTCCGTAAAACTAAGGTCCCTCATAAAATCATCCAAGGCTAACTTCGAAAGAAAAATAGCCAAGGACTCGAAAGATAACCACAAAGCCTTCTTTAGCTATGTGAAAAATCTAAGTGGCAACTTGCAGATATGCTCTGAGATAGTGCAAAATAGCACAAAATATACTGAACCTACTGATATTGCCAACATACTGGCAGATTCAGTGCAAACTTCACCTCCCTCTCACCTTCAAAAGGGCCCACAACAATACTGGAAAAGTGTAGTGTCCCGGAAATCACAGAAGCACAGGTGAAAACAGCCCTTTCAAAAGCCAAAAACACAGCATCAATGTGGCCAGATGGTGTCCCAGGCGGCGTCTTGCATGAACTACAGAATGAACTAACCCCCCACCTAAACACGCTGTTCAACCTCAGCCTCTCCACAGGCTACGTGCCCATAGAATGGTGCACAGCAATGGTTATTCCGCTCCACAATGGAGGAGCCACAACTGACCCTGGTAACTATCGCCCCATAAGCCTGACTAGCCTGGTCTGCAAAACTATGGAGCACATCAACATGGAACTCATTAACAAAGACATTGGGAACCTCCAAACACTTGACCCGACCCAGTTCGGCTTTGTTAAGGGCAGATCATGCCTACTAAACCTGGTTGACTTCTTCGAGACAGTTACCAAGGCCATAGACGAGGGAAAGGTGGTTCACACAGCCTACGTTGATCTTGCCAAGGCATTCGACACCATTCCTCACTCGGGTATTATAGAAAAACTCACCAGCCTGAACATAAACCCCTACGTCACAAGATGGGTTGCCAACTGGCTTACAGACAGAACTCACACGGTAAGAATAGCGGGCTCCAGGTCTGACTCTAAACCAGTCACAAGTGGTGTCCCGCAAGGCTCAGTTCTGGGACCCCTACTGTTCGGCATATATTTCTCAGAAGTACAGGCAAACCCAGGAGGACTATGGCTAACCAAGTTCGCCGATGACTGCAAACTGGGAGCCATAATTGACTCTCTGGCTGACACGGACATCCTCCAAAAAGGCCTTACTGAGACAGACACCTGGTGTCAAAGTCATGGCCTCAAGCTAAATTCCAAAAAATGTATAGTCATCCCGTTTGGGAAAAACAAAACACCCAAGAATTGCCACATAGGCAGCAGCCCCCTTAATACAGAAGAGGTAATAAGAGATCTTGGGACCCAGGTAGATAGTAATCTCTCCTTTGACAATCATATTGCCAAGGTAGTTAGGAAATCCTTCTATGTGGTCCATCTAATTACTAAGGGGTTCGCATCTAGAAATAAAGAGGTTATAGTGCCCCTCTACTCTTCACTCATCAGACCCATCATAGAGTACAATGCCCCATTTGGGATGTACCTCACAAGATACTTCCAACAGCTTGAAAGACCACAAAAGCACCTCACCAAGAGGATTACTGGCCTCAAACATATGTCCTATGCAGCCTGACTGAAAAAACTCCGGCTGTACTCAGTGGCATATCGTTTACTCAGAGGTGATCTCTGCCTGACTTACAAAGCCATGTCCAACTCAGAATTGATGGACATGCTCCACCTAAAGAAATCCAAGTCACTGCGAGCCACGTGCTCTAGTGAGCTAAACCTTGCCACAACAATAAATAGAACATGCTGGAGGGATAGATTCCTGTCACAGAGACTCCCCATACTTTGGAACAAAATTCCTAACTACATTAGGCAGAGCCCCTCACTAATACTCTTCAAGAGAAGCCTTGACGAGTGGATGGGTAACAGAAAGTACACCCCTGGGATCACTTCATTGACTCTGCTTGACAGAGGCTCAGTTAATTAATCAATGGGGTGCTCAGTTAATCAATCAATGGGGTGCGAAAGCCGACACACTCTGGCTAGGCTTATAGATGCCCTCGGGCAGATAGCCTAGTACCTACATATGAACCTATGAACCTATAATGTCCTAGAGATGAGAGCTGTCCTCTTACTGTTGCAAGCCTTTCAGGAGACTGTCCCTCTGGGAACCATTGCATTTCACACAGACAACATGTCAGTTATCCAGTATATCAACAAGCAAGGAGGAACCCGTTTATACCAATTGTGCAGAGAGGCCATGAGGGTTTGGGAATGGGCGATCTGTTCAAACCACTTTCTACTTGCAGCACATGTACTGGGGAAATCCAACGTATTAGCAGACAGGCTCAGCAGATCCATTCTGATACCCACAAGTGGTCCCTCAATCAGTCAGTGGCGGACAATATATTTAACTGTTGGGGGTCTTCCCTGCTGTGATCTCCTTGCACCCCCTTACAACAACAAGTGCAGTAGTTATTTTGCTCTGATCCCTCCTTCAGTGAGTTTTCCAAGAGGCACTGTCATCCACGATTGGCCCCCGGTCTCCTATATGCGTATCCTCCTCTCCCCACTGATCCCAAAATTTCTTCAGAAAGTCAAATGGTTAAAGATCACAGTGATCCTCATTGTCCCTTTTGGCCTCATCATATTTGGTTCCCCTTTCTATGGTCTCACCTCAAACATCCACAATAGCTATTGGAACCCAAACCGGACCTCCTCACTCACCCCAAGCTAGGACTCCACCCATACCTTTCCTCACTGAAGTTAACCACATGGTTTCTCCATTTCCCATGATTGCTAGAGGGTCTAAATTTCCGTCACTAGTCAAAGCTATCATTCTAGCTTCTCAGAAAGCTTCCACCAAGAAAGAATATAAAAGCAAGTGGAAAAGATTTTCTATTTGGGCTGCTAATAATCATACTGAACCCTTTACAGCACCTGTTTCCTCAGTCCTTTCTTTTCTGGAGTCTTTATTTAAAGAAGGTTCTAGTTTTGCAACCATTAAGCTCCAGTTAGCAGCCATATTCAATTTCCATTCAGGATTACCTTCGGGATCTACTGTTTCAGCCTGGTTATGTAAGGCCTTTATTAAAGGTATTTTTCTTGTCAGACTTCCGATAAAGGACCCAACTACGATCTGACCATTATCCTGCAAGCTCTGACCCAAAGACCATTTGAACCGGCTAATGATTGTGACTTGAAATATTTTTCCTGGATGTCTGCTATATTCATTGCTATTACCTCAGCAAAACAAGTTTCTGAATTACAGGCACTTTTGTCCAAGTCTCCTTATATTATTTTTCGCAAGGACAGGGTTTCCCTCCATACTAATCCTCCATTCATGCCAAAGGTAACTACAGAATCTAATATAAATCAGTGCATTCAGTTACAAGTGTTCTTTCCTAACTATTCTAACAAAGGAGAATATATGTTACATTCCTTGGATGTTCACAGTTACATTTCTACCTTCACATGACAAAACAGTTCAAGAAATCAGAACAGTTGTTTGTCTCTTTTTCATCTAATCGTAAAGGTCAAGCATTTTTAAAAGTGACAGTAGCAAAGTGGATAACCAGTTGCATATCTTTTTTTTTTATGAGAAAAATGGTTTGAAGTTGTTTAGCCCTCTAGTAGCCTATTCAACAAGATCCATAGCTGCATCAGTGGCTTTTTCATCAAGAATTCCTATTGATGATATTTGTGCCGCAGCTACCTGGTCCAAGTCTCATACTTTCATGGCCCATTATAAGTTGGATATGGTTTCCAGGAGCAGAATGTAATTTGGGTCCTCAGTGCTCCGGCATATCTTTCCTTGAGGCCACCCAAAAAATCTTGTAGTTGGGGACTCTGACCCATCAGTGAAGCAGAATGAGAGGGACAACATCAGATATATTAGTTATGTACTTACCATAACTTGCTATCTTTGTTTTCCTCTTCTCATTTTGCCTCACCTTCCCACCCAGCCATCCCCCTGCAAAATCACTTTGATTCTAGAGGATCTGGAAAAGCTTTTGTTGGAACCTTCATTCTAGATTGAGCCCTTGGTTCCTTTTTCTTCTGTCTTCTGTCTATAAGGGGCAGCAAACTCAATCTTAGGAGGTTGAGCTAGGGGAAGAGGATGGTGAGGCTGAAGGCTGAAATCTGTAGAAGGTTGCTGAGTTGAATCTGAAGATCAGATCCATAACCCATCTGAGAAGCAGAATGAGAAGAGGACAACAGATATCAATTTATGGTAAGTATAAAACTAATAATTTTCTTTCTTGACTCTAAAATGAGGGAGAAAGGACATTCCATACCTGGTATGCCTGGAGACAACTCCAGTACTACGTTGACAGAACTAAATCTTTCAGATCTTTGGATCATTTGTTCATTTCTTGTGAAGGTAAGAAGAATGAGCAACCTGTATCAAAACAGACTATTTCCTAATGTTTCTAAGGTTATTACATTTTGATACTATTCATTCTCATTCAATTTGTCTGATCCAACATATGGATCCTCAAGAGCCAGCTTGAATCCGATCTGAAGGTTCTAGTGCTCCATCCTCAAACTCTCCCTAGATTGTTTTACCCAAGATGCCCTAGGCCTTTCTGACTAATTCAGATGTTGTTTACCACCTTTCAGAGAAACAGCACAGATCTCAGTAGTTCAGTGCTCCTCCTTATTTTTCGTAAGGAAAAAGTGTAGAATTAAGACATTTATTTTTTACCTTTTGATCTTCTTTGTCTCTTAAGATATTAAGGATTAGAAATGTTAGATTAAGGTTAGGTTTAGGGTTTTTTGATAGAACTTCTGGTACTTTTGTCTTCCCTCCTTTGCACCGGTCCATTTGGCATTGTTTTTGTTGCTGCAACTGTACATATTTCTTACATACTAAAAATATTATCTATCTTGATTGTTTAGTGTGTTGACTTTTGAAGTTATCTGTAGCATTAATGGAGAGTACAGTTGCTGGTTTTCTGGTGTGTCTTTGTGTTTTTGGGTATGGTATATTTTATTCATACATGGGGTCAAATAAGTTTTTAAAAAAATGCTCCAAATGTGGGCACAAAATTCCCTAACAAGACCTCCATGATTTATGTGTGGTCTGTTTGGAGGTGGCACACCTAGACACTTCCTGTTCAGTTTGTGTTGCCTTTGGGCCCAAAGCACTTTAAAACAGAAGAAATGAGTTAATACTAAAAGGTCTTCTTCTGAATCCAGAGGCATGTAAAACTAAAAAATAAATAATTCAAAAAACCTTCTTGCTCTAAGGAATCAGAGCCAAAAAATGCCCAGCAGAGACTATGGGTCAGGACTCAACTCTACCTAGTTTGAAGGACATAGGACCTGTACTCAGACGTTCACCCTTCCTCTGGATCCAGCTTCTCCCGCTAACATCACTATACAGGACTTTCCCAAAAGTCTGGAGAAACCAATCTCTAGACCTTCTTCAGCCCTTTCTTTTAAATCATGCAAGAATGCCTCCATTATCAACCTGGATTGTCTGTTTCAGAGGTTTCTCAGAACCCAGATGGAAATGGGGATCATTGTGTGTTTGTCAGCTCTGAAACCAATGGGATTCATACACTTTACCTCTATCCAGGCTCTTCCCCAGTCCACACTTTGGCTCTACTGCCCCGGATTCATTCAGTCAACTAGATCCTGTGGTCTGGGGTCCGTTAATTTTAGTACATTCAGGTTCCAGTGATTTGTATTTGACTACACAGACTCTAATCCATTCAGATCTGACGTCAGAGTCATAGAGCTGAAGAACTGGGCGAATTGCTCCACTGGTTTTATTGGAGTCATCAGACATGGAGGGCTCAGTCTGGTTCCCTCCTTGGCACTTTCCCTTCAATCAGAGCCAAGATTCTTCCTGAGTTGCGTCCCCTCCTCCCCTTGAGGGAGCTGGATCTGGCAGAGGGGGCTGTTTCTTTGGATCCCACTAAATTTGGGGCAACAGTTTGAGTGTTGGGGAGGATCATTGAACATGGGACTGCCCTATGATCCCCAGCCATTGGGTTTAACCTCTCAGAAGAAGTCATCTGGGCGTATTCATTCCAGTGACCTCAAGCCCACTGTAACACTGCAGTGCCACACTTAAGAGAACTCAGGAGCATCATCCCATGAGCCACCTCAAAAAAGGGCATGCAAAAGGAAGTATATTGATGCCCAGATGAGTTTGTCACATCAGATACTGACTTGGAGGAAGGAGAGGGCTCCCCATGGTCCCCCTCCCATGGATGGGTCCTTCAGAATGGTCTTGGAGCTCATGCAAAAGATGGGATCTTGGCCCACAGAATCTCCCTTTCATGGAAAGGAAGTTTTACATAAGGCATACAGAAGGACCCCCCATCTCTTTCCTGGGTGGTTCCAGCAGCTGATAACATGGTGGAGTTGGCAGTTAAGAAATCTTGGTGAAAAACAGACACCTGTAAATCAGTCCTAAGGAAGCCTGACAAAATACTTAGACCCACCCTGTGGGACAAACTTTTCGGGCAAAGACCCCACTGGTAGACCCCATTATTATTGCGACAGCCACTGGGAAAGAGTTGTCAGAGGACTTTTCGTCAGTCCATCCACCCAATAAGGATTCTGTGGCTTTGAATAGATTTGGGAAGCGGGTGTATGCTTCAGACTCATTTGCCATTAAAGCCATGAACTACATCACCTACATAACTAGCGTTCAGAGGGAGCTATTACAACAAGCCATATCCACTTTGAAGAACCCTGTCACTCCAGGGTCACAGAAACAACTTATGATTATCCTGTTGATTTGAATTGTATCTTCTCTCTTCAAAACAGACCACTGCTGACTAAGCCAAAGGCATATTCAGGCAGAGCTATTTCTACTTTGACAGCCTATTTCAGTACTATATTACTGGCCAAAATTTGTCAGGCTGCCATGTAGTGTTCATCTCATATATTTGTCAGTCACAATAAACTAGATTGCATATTCAGAGCTAGGGCTTCCTTTGGGGCATCCATCCTGAAAGGTCTCCTGTCATGAGGTTACTTCGGGTTCAAGTAAATGGGGACTCTGACCCATATGTCAGATTGGATGCAGTGATTGAATAGGATATGAAAGTTATATACTTACCTTAATGATACAGCCTTTCATTCCAATTCATCCAATAAGATAACGCAGCCTCTTGTCCTGCTGGTATATTGGCCTAAGGTAAATCTTAAATAAAGGGAACACAGATTGTATGATTAAAGGTTTCAAACTCAGTCTGAGTTAGTCAGAGGAGAACAGTGCATCTTGGTTAAAAAATTTGTTGAGGACTGGGGGCCAGAACACTAGAGTGGCCAGACTGGATCAGAGCTAGGGCTCGAAGACCCACATGTTGCATCGGATGGACTAGAATAAAAAGGTCTTTCATTATGGTAAGTACATAACTTTCATTTATACTCGTCACAACAAAACTGTTCTGGGCAGGGTCAAGGCCCACTCTCGCAGGGCCTTGGTTTCATATATGGCTTTTTGGAAAGGGTTGGACTCTAGAAGTATTTTAGAAGCAGCAACTTGGTCCCGTGTACATACTTTTACAAAGCACTATAAGCTTGATTCCTTCACTAGGTCTAGATCAGGCTTTGCTAGGACCATTCTCCAGGGGTTCCTTGACTCTTCCCCTTCCACCTCCCAAAATTTGTAAGCTATGGTAGTCTTACCCATATAGCTTAGGCTACTGTTGCAGTGATCAGTATGAAGAACATAGTAAGTTATGTAAGTAAACTTAGCATAATAGTAGCTGTTCGAATGATCACTGCTGCGGTAGCCACTCCATCCCCCACCTCCCTTCCCTCCCCTCGTTTCTTTGTGCATTGTTTATGCCAGGGTGTGGACTTCAATTGTTTTGTTGTTCCTAGCATTGCCCTTTCAGGGCTCAGCCTTCTTCTCTCTGTTGGCATGACAGCTTGAACTGACTAGTGGTTTGGGCATGTGAAAGGTGTCCTGAAGCATTGAAAACTGGATGGTTTTTATATCCTTGCAGGATAAAATCCTTATAGCTTATGCTACTGCAGCAATGATCACTCAAACATCTACCGTTATAGTAAGTTTACATACACAGCTGTACTTTATTATCCTTTTAGTTGTTGCCCTTGTTAGTGTTGGTAGTCAGGAGGTCAGACAAGGTGTCCAGCTTCAAGAAGTGTGTTTCCTGTGGGCATAAGATTCAACCCCCCCCCCCCAGATGCCCATTCCAATGTGTATATTGCTTAGGAGCCACACACCTGGAGGAGGACTGCTTGGCCTTTTCTGCTTTCAGGGCCAGAGTTAACTGACAGGTATACCAAGCTCACCCTTAATGGGCTACTCCCTGCCTCCGCAGGGGAAGGTCACCCTTTTCAAACTTCATTTTTCTTCGCCCTTCCCTAAGAAGCCTTCTGATAAGAGCAAAGGGGAAAAATCCAAGGAGAAGGAAAAAGGAAAAGATAAAGAATGGGAGAAAAATAAGCATAAAAAGAAAGAGACTTCAAGGAAACCTTCTCCTGATCCGTTGTGCTCATTGGGACTGACTGTAAAAGTGCCCAAGCTGATGGAACTGTCCATGACATTGGAGCCATTAGAGTTAGGTCTCGTACTCCACCTTTTACAGAACCCCATCAACCAAGATTTATGGGTGCAGAGCATCAAGGCCAGTGGCTATATGATCCTGTTCCTTTGTCCTCCACCCAGTTCAGAAAGAATTCCTGATGCCCCACCACACGATAATGGAAGGCTGCAGCACAAAAAATAAAAAAAGCTGCTAGACAAACCAGTCATCCAGGAGGTCCCACCAGACTACTAAGGATCTGGAGTTTATTCAGGATTCTTTTTGACACCAAAGAAAAATTGGTGCCTCATGCCTATCCTTGACGTGAGTCACCTAAACCAGTATGTAAAACAGACAATTCAGATGATCATGGTTCAGTCCGTCCTACCACTATTAAGGAAGGATGATTGGATGTGCTCTGTAGACCTTCAGGATGCATACTATCACAGTTATTTATGTATTTATTTGACATTTGCTTACTGGGAAAGTCTGACTGGGTCGTAATATAGCCTTTTCAGCAGAGGCCTGGGGAGAAAAGCTCCAGATAGATGTGGTTTAGTCATATTATTTTTTTTTCCTCTGATTTTGGCTGGGAGCCAGTAATTTCCAGTTCAGAGCCCTGCCTTTTGGTCTTAGCACTGCCCCCAAGTTTTTGGCAGTGGTTGGAGCTCACTTCAGACTCCAGAAGTTCGGAGTGTTCCCATATCTGGGTGATTGGTTGATAATTGCTCCAACCAATAATTTCCTTCTACAAACCAGGGACTCCTTGCTCCAGCTTTTTCCCATTTGTGGATAGCTGTCAACATGAAGAAGTCAAAATTGCAGCCTGTTCAAACTATACAGTTCACTGGGGCCCATCGGAATAAAATGTTGCAGATAGCTGGACTGCCAAAATCAAAGGTTTTCACCATTTGACATCAGGCATTGACAGTACTCTCCCATCAGAAGTCACCAGCAAGGTGAATATTATGGCTTCTTTGGATAATGGCAACCTGCATTACTTTAGTCTCTCCAGCCAGATTTTATATGGGTAGTTTTACAGGGATCCTAGCAGTCTTGCTGTTGACACAATCTCAAATAATGAACTTTTCCGTGTGCCTCTCCCAAATTTGCATAAGTCATATTCAGTGATAGGTGGATTCCCAACTACTGTCATGGGGTTGTTAATTTGTTCTACCATTTCCCCAAGCCAGAGTGACCACAGATGCTATCAATAACTTGACACTTTACAACTTGTATGACATCTCCACTCTGGGCCAGTAATCAAGGAGCCTGAATCCTCACCACCGGCACTTGGAACAAAAATGGATACATCCAGTATTTCCAGATGCAGCTCTCTTCATCAAGCACAATTTCCCTGAAGAGCAGACATGGGGCACACTCAGTCCAGGGTCTGGGTTTCCCCTTTGTCTAGATCCCCAATAAGACACCCCACTGGCACAGCTGTACGGTTGTGTCCTCAGCTAAGTGTTCAAGCCAAGTCCTCGAGCACCCTCTCTGTGATACCAGTGCTCTGTGTCCCTGCTCCAAGTAGCTCACATATACACACACACACACACACACACACACACACACACACACACACACACACACACACACACACACACACACACACACACACACACACACACACACACACACACACACACACACACACGCACACACCTGGGAAAGGCTGGTACAGATTTACTAGCTATGCCCCCTTCTGCCAAGACTATAAGATAATCACACTGCTGCCAGACACCCCAGAGCCAGCTGCTCCAAGGCTCTTACAAGGGTATCCAATTTTACTGAGTGAAATTAATATTAATACAAATTATAGTTTTTGTCCAATGCAGTAAGGCTTCCAGGAGTGGCCAGATTGTCACCAAATAGATATAAGTACTCTCAAAGGTTAAAATAGTTTCTAAAGGACCAACCACAATGAAAAGTTTAAGTATATTTAATAATAAATAATAAAATAACATGAACAGATCAGATACTTCCATATTTTTTCCTTTTCTAACTTAAAGTGTCAGCTCAATTAAGTTAGAGGGATGCCTTTGCCCATTTGAATTAGAGGCTACCTTTGTTTCTTCCCTTTCCCTGGTCATTAGGCAGCTTTATTTAAGTTAGAGAATTGCCACCCCTTCTCCTTTTTCTACTTTAATTATTAAGTTTTTTTCTCGCTGCTGTTTTAAAAAAATATATATATATATATATATATATATATATATATACATATATATATATCTATATATAAATATCTGTGGTTTACTATCAAATTTTCAAATCTAACTCGGTCGACTGCACTTTGTTTGAACTTGGCAGTGTCGTACTCCAAAAGCCAACCTAGGATCAGGTTTTAACATGGGTCGAGATAGGGGCGAGGTTTGTAGTTCGGCACTAACAGTGAACACCTATCTCGACCCATGTTAAAACCCGTTCTTAGGTTGGCTTTTGGATTTCCACATTACCGTGTTTGACTTTCCGTGTAGTCGACGGAGTTAGATTCGAAAATTTACTAGTAAACCTATATATATATATATATATATATATATATATATATATATACATATATATACATATATATATATATATATATATATATATATATACATGTAGACATATATTACACTGATAACAGTGTTTTTTGACTAGCTATACTGTTAAATTTGTTTGTTGTTATTTGTGGTCATTGTTGTGGTTGTCTGTATTCTGAACATGTCTAAGGATCACAAGGAAACCAAACCTTCTAGCTTCAAGAAGTGTGGAAAGTGTAGCCAGAAGATGTCTATAACTGATGGTCACACTGTTTGTGTATACTGTGTATCCTGTGCCATTTGTCACTCCTTCAATTCAAGAGTACTGCTTGAGAGAAAAAAACAAACTTATAGTGAGAGGTTTACTGAAGTCCCCCTTCACTGAAGCACTTGACGAAGGTCAGAGCACTTCTAAATCGGTCAAGTCTCCATCCTCAAAGTCCAACAAATCGGGAAAGAGATCATCTTCCTCTGGGCAATTGGAGCCAGTAAAAAAATTAAGCAAAGTGGCATCTCTGGTCTGAAAATTGCTGGGTCCAGAAATTCTCCTTCATTGGCTCCTTCTTTGTCAGTGCCGATGGAGTTTGAGTTACAGAGCCAGGTCCTGGAATTAGAGTTTCTCCTATTTTAAGTTCTCCTCTACAGCAACCAGTCAGATCTCCTGCTCCCTCCTCTTGGTCCTCCAGGAGTCTTTCCGATGATGACGTGAATCGGATGGTGCGCAGACTTTTAAGGATACCGGCACTGGCCAAACTGTTTTTGGCTCCAACCCAGAGGGATTTGGAGCCGACCTAGACTTCCCCTTCAACATCGATTCCTCTTCTGAGCCGACCTGGGACCTCGGGGCTGGAATGCCTGGAACTAACTGAAGTGGAACCTTCGGTGACCAGACCTATATCCTGTTATCTTCTGGCCCGACATCCGCTCCAACATCCTTGTTTCCATTTGAACTCGAGGAGTTTAGGAGCTGATGCTGTCCAGTCAGTTCTGGGAAGGAGAGTCAGATCAGATGGTTGTCATATCCGAACTTGCCTCTCGAGGCTTTGGCACAGCTGAGCTCGGCTCCTACATCGGCCTTGGAACCAACCCTCATGGTTCCAGGTATGCCTTTTGGTTCTTCGGAGTTGAGGGTTTTCTCAGATCAGGGACTAGGGGCTTTCGAGTTGATAAGGAGAGTGCTTTCTCCACATACAGCTCCACTCCCAGGTCCTGACATTCTTCCCCCTAAAGCACCAGCGTCTGTCTCAGCACCACACCATCCACAGACACGTGGAGACCCTAGGCCTTAGGATGCCCCATTGGGTGAGCCCCTCTCTTCCAAAACCTCTCCAGAATACCCTTCTGAAGAGGTCCCTCATAAAAGACTTTGCAATAGGAAGCATTTAGACTCCCCAGAGGAGTCAAATCACTTCTGATACAGACCTTGATGCGTCAGAAGGGTCCCCACAGTTGCCCTCTGTAGAAGTCTCCTTTGCAGACATCCTGGAAATTCTTAAGCAGAGAGGCGGCTGGAAGTTGGAGGAGGAGTCTGTATACCTGAAAGCCTTTGGGTCTCTTCCTTCCACCACTTGGGTGTCTCTGCCTTTCAACGAACATATGGAATTAGTTAGTCGAAAGGCATGGAGTCTCCAGACACAGTGGAACCTGTTCCTTGGAGGCCAAACAAGTTTATTACTGCACCGTCCGACAAAGATTTTCTTACCAAGGGTGTTCCAGTAGATGCTATAGGAAACTTTCTGAGACATCCTCATCTGTCCATCTGCCAAACAGAGTCTCGAATAACGGACAGATGTAGAAAGCACACATTCTCTCCAGCGACCTTTGCACTCAGATCGCTGAATTATCATTATCTGACGTACTTTACTAGCCTACAAAGAGATCTCCTGAAGGAGCTAGGAGATACTTTCTAAGGTCAGTAGCTGCAGAGCTATCAGACATAGTTTCCTTTCAGCTTTGCACCTTAAACTCTGTGGTTAACTCCTCCATGAGGCTCATTTCTTATGCAGCAGATGGAGCAAGTAGAACAGTGGGTTCAGGAATTTCCCTAAGGAGACATTCCTGGATGTGCTTGTGTGACTTTGTGGAACCCTTTAAATCTTCCTCTGTTAATGTCCCCTTCGATGGCTTGTCCTTGTTTGGGCTGAAAGTTAAGGACACACTAACCAGGTGTGAGCAAGAAGGAAAAACTCGCTCTGCCATATGAGTCCATTTTTCTCTATCTTCTAGACCTTACCCAAAAGGTCAAAAGGGAGGAAAAATGTGGTTCTGAGGGGGAAGCAGTAATGGAAGACGGCATCTACGTGGCAGAGGGGGTCCACAAAATCAGGGCTACAGGGAGTCATTCTGTGGTAAGCCCTTTCTGTCATCCTGAAAGGAGACCCATCTGTCCCCTCTGGAGGCAGTCAGGGGTCGCTTATCTTTGTACCCAGAAGCCTGGCTAGAAATAACAAAAGACAAATGGGTACAAAGTATTGTATCCAGAGGCTACTCTATACCCTTTTCCTTACCTGTCTCAAACATAAAAAACATCCCAGATGTTCCACCCAGTCAGAGGGAGCAGGCAACTCTAGAAATTCAAAAGTTGCTAGACAAAAGAGTCATCCAAACAGTCCCCCCGGACCAAGCAGGATCAAGAACTTACTCAAGGTTCTTTTTAGTGTCTAAGAGAACAGGGGACTAGAGACCCATACTGGATCTCAGTAGATTAAACAAATTGGTAAGAAAAACAAAAGTTCTGGATGTTAACATTGCAGTCAGTATTCCCTTTTCTGGGAAAAGATGATTGGATGTGCTCTATAGACCTCCAGAATGCGTACTACCACATAAAAAATGGACAGGCCATCCAGGAGTCATCTGGGATTCCGTCTGGGAGCCAGTCACTATCAGTTTCGGGCTCTGCCCTTTGGTCTCACTACAGTCCCCAGAGTGTTCACCAAGTGTATGGCAGTAGTTATGGCTCACTTGAGACATCTAGGATTCTGAGTGTTTCCGTATCTAGACAACTGGCTCCTAACTTCCACCACCAAGCATCTACTGGAAAAAGCAAGGGACACCACATTACATCTCTGCTCTCATCTATGGAATCACAATAAATTACGAAAAATCTGCCTTGTTGCCATCTCAGCGTTTCATTTTTATAGAAGCAGATCTAAACACAACACAAATGAGGGCAAATCATCCCCCAGAAAGAGTCCAAGTACTTTAACAGCAGGTCTTAAACTTTCTTTCCAGGAGAAAGGTGCAGACAGTAACAGTACTCAAAGTCTTGGGGACCGTGGCAGCAGCAATAAACTTAGTACCATTAGCATGCTAGCCCATGAAGATTCTATAGTGGCTACTGTTCACTCAGTGGCCCCTACAGCAACTTCCCATGTCCCACCAAATTTCAGTAATGGAGTCTTGCAAGAAGGACCTTTGCTGGTGGCTTCTCTCCACTCAAGTGACATCAGGTCGACCCTTTCTTCTTCCACATCCATTAGCCACAGTAACCAAAGATGCTTCCCAGATTGGGGGGGGGGGCATTATCTTGGAAGAACAGTCCAAGTCACCTGGCAGGATCATGAGGCCCATTTGCACATCAACGAGAGGAGAGTGGTGCTTTTAGCGTTGCAAGCATTTCAGGACTCTCTTCCACTGGGAAATGTTGCAGTACAGACAGACAACATGTCAGTTGTTTAGTACATAAATAAGGAGGAACCAGGTCCTACTCCCTATGTTGGGAAGCCCTGAGAGTATGGCAGTGGGCGACCTCCTCCCAATGCTTTTTGATAGCAGTTCGCATCCCAGGAAAATCCAAAGTGATAGCAGACAAACTCAGCAGAGTGATTCTGATGCCTCATGAGTGGTCCCTAAAACAGGAAGCAGCGGAAATGATTTTCAGCAAATGGGACCAGCTTTGCTGCGACCTTTTTGCCCCGTCCATAAATGCCAAATGCAGTAGCTTTTTTGCCCTAATCCCCACTCTGAGGAGTCACCAAGGGATGCACTTATACACGATTGGCCCTCGTGTCTCCTGTACACCTTCCCTCCCTTCCTGTTGATACCCAAAGTTCTTCAAAAAGCAAGCTCATGGTGACGGAATTTAATACTCGTCGCTCCATACTGGCCTCGTCAAATCTGGTTCCCCTTCCTTTGGCCTCATCTCCAGGAGGAGCCGTGGGTTTTGGACCCAGTACCGGACCTTCTGACTCATGCATCAGGGATGCTCCATCCCTCTCTTCAAACCCTGAAATTGATAGCTTGGCTGCTCCAATTCCAAACATAGTCAGGCTCCCTAATCTGTCCTCATCTGTGAAACATATCTTGATCTCATCTCATAAGGCTTCAACAAGGAAATTATATATAAGCAAATGGAAAAGATTTTCTTCCTGGGCATTAAATAACCACATTGATCCATTTTCTGCACCTATAGTGTCCATTCTTGAATTTTTGACAAAGCTATTGAATGAAGGCGCAGCTGCAGCCACTATTCGAGTTCAGTTAGCTGTGATATCTAATTTTTGTATAAGTAAAGCAGGCCCAAATCCGATGTCTCAGAGACTATGCAAAGCTTTTCTGTAGGTCACTATTTTATTAAGACCACCCATTAAGGCTCCTCCAGTGTCATGGGACCTAAATTATGTTTTATCACGTTTGATTCCCCCCTCTTTGAATCTGCATCTTCCTGTGATCTAAAGTTTCTGACTTGGAAAACAATTTTCTTGATTGCCATCACTTCTGTTAGTAGAGTTTCAGAACTGCAAGCATTATCGATAAAGCCCCCTACATGATTTTCCACAAAGACAGAGTATCCCTTTGAACAAACCCATTTTTCCTACCAAAAGTGTGCTGAGTCTAATATGAATCAATCCATAGAACTACCAGTCTTTTTCCCCATCTGTGCCAGCAAGGCAGAATATATGCTACACCAACTAGATCTGCATAGGCAACTACACTTCTGCTTTCATAGGACAGAGGAGTTTAGAAAATCTGACCAATTATTTGTTTCATTCTCAGACTCTAAGAAAGGTGCTCCTGTATCTAAAGTCACGCTTTCAGAATGGCTATTAGATTGTATTACTTTTACATACAAATTTCACAACAAAGATTTATTATTATTTATTTATTTATTTTACATTTGTTAATTGGATTAGTCCAGCCGAGCATTAGCTCATTTTCAGTGGAGACCCGTGGAGAAAAGCTCCGCAATCATTACTAACAGTTTACATACAGTCAGCAAGAAAATTGCATTGGCAGCTAATCTCGCCTTTAAAGTCAAAGGTCATTCTACAAGAGCCATAGCAACTTCTTTGGCTTTTCAAGCTAAACTACCAATTGGCACTACTTGTGCAGCAGCTACATGGGTAACACCGCATACCTTTATCACTCATTACAAAGTGGATTTGACCTCCAGGAACAGGGCCTCCTTTGGGTCCACTGTTCTAAAGAATATTCTCCCGTGAGCCACCCGAGAAACATGGTGCTAGGGACGCTGTCCCAACCAGTGAAGAATGAAGAAGAGATAGGACAAGATCACAAAAAGAAGTTATGTACTCACCATAACGTTCCATGTGTGTTGTCCATCTCGTCTTCATTCTTATATCCCACCCTCCTGCCCCCAGTCTTGGGCTCCTGGAGGACCTGGGGGTTACAATTGGTAATTAATGTGTTCCGACCTTCTTCAGTACTCTATTAGGTATTCTATAGTTTTTATTTGATACATATTATTATATCAGCAAACAAGATCTGAGGAGATTTACTAGAGCATGATGGGATAGGGGTTTCAGCCACAAGCTAATGGAAGACATCGAGCTTTTGTATACGGCTGAGTCAGAACCGAGGATCGATTCCGAACCCAACTGAAGAATGAAGATGAGATGGACAACAGACATGGAACGTTATGGTGAGTACATAACTTCTTTTTATAGCTCATTGCAGCCTACAGGGTATTCACAATTTTCCATATTTGTACGAGTTGCTTATCTTTGCAGTCTTTTTCAGAATGTAAGAAATCTCTCTCTCTTGGGTGAGAAATCTCTTAAACAAGACAGGATTCCAAAAGAACATTCAAAAGTCTTTCTTGACTCCCTTGCACATGACTGTGTTCCTAGGATGTGAAGTAGACACCTCATTTTACAGCTTTTCTTTCACAAGAAAAAAATAGATCTCTATTTAGATCTAAGTTTTTTTTTCCACTCAAGACTTCATTCACTGGGAGGGAATACATCCAGATTTGTGTCTCATGGCATATGTGATTCTTTCAAGTACCCCTGGCAAGACTCCACATGAGAAAGATACAGTGGTATCTGAAATCTCTTTGGTCCCAGCATCAACACTATTTATCTTTTCAGATTCCAAAACTGGGGTTTGTCAGAAGAAAAATCCCTTGGTGGAGACAACAGATATCCTTAATCAGGGTCTCCTCTTCTCCCTCTCTGCTCCAAAGCAGTCAGTCACCACAGATGCTAAAGACTTTGCTAGGGGAGCAGTTTCAGGAGAGGTAAAACTGAGGGTGGTGTGGGACACCAAGGACACATGCAAGCACATAAATATCAAGCAGATGATTGCCTTGATCAAGGTTCTGAATTCTCCAAACGATCTTTGGTCCCCAAGACCTCTTCAAGTGGTTACAGACAATACCACAGTGATGTAGTATGTCAAGAAACAAGGGGGCACCAGGTTGTACTCCCTTTGTAGACTAGCCATGTTAGCTTGTGCTATATCTTCACAGCATGATCTCCCTGTACAGGCATCCTACATTCCGCCAGAGCAAAATTGTGTGGCATACAAACTGAGCAGGACCACGGTAGACCTTCATGAATGGAAACTAGATCCAGGAGTCTTCAAAGATTTGATCCATCTATGGGGAATTCCTCAAGTAGAACTTTTTGCCTCCTCTCTGGACAATCAACTGGCAAAATTATGTTCCAGGACTCCACAGAAGAAGGCCTGGAAGACAGATGCCTTTTCTTTTGTTTTCTTCTCTTTGGATAGGAATGTTTCTGTATGCCTTTCCAGACTTTCCATTAATATCCAGGGTACTTCTGAAGATTCAGAGGGAATCCCCTAACATCATTATGGTAATTCCCTTTTGGCCCAGGCAACAGTGGTTCTCCCTTCTTTTGGAAATGGCCAGAGGCAGTTACCACAAGCTTCCTTACAGAATTGATCTACTTACACAAGAACCTGGGTGTTTGATACATCCTTACATCAATCATATTCACTTGACTGTCTTGGATGATAGGATCTTAATTCCTCTAGGCACCCTTTTTTTCTAGGGACGTGCTAGAAAATCATACATTAACAAATAGATAAGGTTTTCTAGTTGGTGCCAGCAACAAACAGCACCCATTCAGGGCTAGTTGTTCTCTGTTTTTACAATATTGTGTGAGTTACTATCCTATAGCCTTTCTTATTCCTCTACCAAGGTTCTTTTATCAGTCATTTTAGCATGTCTGCCCATGGATCCTCCTCTTTCAATGCATTCTCATGCCAAAAATGTTCTTGAAAGGGGTTTTGTATGAGGCTTCCAAGAAAGCCAATGACCCCTCATTGGCATCTTGTGTTATAGAAGCTAACACTTGCTCCATTTGAACCAGCTAATCTGGCTGACTTAAGGTTCTTAGGATGGAAAGCAGGTTTACTGATCGCTCTGACCTCTACAAGAAGGGTATCTGAGTTCCAAGCTCTTATGGTGAGTCAACCCTCTCTTATTTTCAGTAGCGACAGGGTATTTTTGAGAACTAATCCTTTTATGACTAAAGTGGTAGTCAAGTTAAATAATTCAGGTTAAGTAATTTAAGCCAAACTATCTCCCCATTTTATTTCCTGAACCTAAAAATGAGGGAGAAAGGATACACTACACTTTGGATGTCCACAGACAACTTGGGTACTATCATGACAGAACTAAATCTTTCAGATTTGTGGATTAGTTGTTTATTTCTTGTGAAGGTAAGAAAAAAGGAACAGTCTGTGTTAAAACAGGCTATTTCCAAATGGTTGATGTTATGTTGTCCTATCTCACCTTCATTCTTGCTGGTTGGGTTTGGAACTACTCGGCCGCATACTAAAGCTGGAGAGCTCTCACTGGCTCGAGGCTACACTATATTCCATGATGCCCAGTGACTGTTTCCCAGATCTCATTTGCCACTTGCCGCTTTGGGATTGCTCTTCGCTGACTCAGGCTAAGTGACTTTATTTTTTTGTATTTCATCGTGGTTAATAGTAATTTTGTGTTTATTTCCTTTACATGATATAGTTACCCTTTTTCAGCAAGTCTTTCTTTCTATCCCTGTTTATTGACTTAACTCGAACTCCTTCTTCCTATTTAAGGCCTACTTGGCACTGCCCAGAGGAATCCATTTTAGTTAGAGGATTTCACCCCCCTCCTTTTTCCTCTTCCCATTTTGCCGTTTAAGTTAGAGGCATCTCCTCAGTTAGGGGAGTGCGTCATTTAAGTTACAGACCATCCTCTTTTTTTCTAACTTCCCTACACCTGTTTTCCTTTAAAAGAAAAGTATATATATATATATATATATATATATATATATATATATATATATATATACATATATTTTATATATAGGCTTTTACTATCCTTGCTTTATTTTGAAGTGATGTTGGTACTGTGTGTCTGTTACTAAAATAGTTATTTTTTTTCTTGACTTTAGTACCTTTTGTTAGTCAGGATGTCTAAAGAAGTTAAGCAATCAGGATTTAAAAAGTATGACTCATGCACACAGAAAATGTCTCTTACTGATGGTCACACCAGCTGTGTGTACTGTCTCAGCGCTGTCCACCTGCAGGATTCCTGTTTGATCTGTCATGGGTTCAGTTCCAGGGTCCTGCAGGAAAGGAAAAACAAATGTTCTCAGGGGTTTATTGAAGGGAACCTTTGGTACAGTAGTTGAAGGCAGTCAGGCTTCAAAAACCGTAGACAAAACTCCAAAAACTTCTTCGGCTCTGGGCTCGGAGTCGTCAAAGAGACAAGACCAACCCATTTTTTCGGAACAGATACCTAGCAGTTCTGACAGACAAAACTCTACCCCGGCTCCACCTGTGTCTTTGGAGCCGTCAAGTAGTAAAAAAAGGAGCCGGTCACCATCATTGGAACCGATTCGGTCAGTGCGCAGTCTCCCTTACTTCAGTCTGTGGCTGGTAGCCATAAGTCCTCCCATTTCTCTCGTTCCTCTCAGAGCCTTTTGGATGATGATGTGGACTGAGTGGTGAGAAAGTTGCTTCATACACCGTCCTTGGTAAAAATTCTTACCAGTCCAGCCCAGAAGGTCGTGGAGCCGACTCCAACAGTGTCTTTACTTTTGGTTCCTCCTCCGATTCAGTTGAGTTCAGAGCCAGAGTGCCCGGAAGTCCTTGTGGCGGAACCTTCGGTTCCGAAGTTCGCTCCGGAAGTTTTGGTGCCAATGTGAGCTCCAACCACTTCAATACAGTCTTCTGTCGAAGGGTTTGGGGTTAGATCTCCTGCCTACCCGGACCAGGAGTCTCTCTCGGCTCCGGATCAGGGTGCCTTCGAGGTGATGAGGAATGTTCTTTCCCCTGAGACTGCTTCACCCTCGGCTGCAGCTACTCTTCCCCCTAAGGGCTCGGTGTCAACTTCTACACCACTCCTACAATCCCTGTGTAGAGAACCAATGCACCAGGACACCCCAATGAGTGAAGCTCTTTCTTCTGAAACCTCTCTGGAACATCCCCCTGAAGAGGTCCCTAAGAAGAGAATGTGTAAGAGGAAACACATAGACTCCCCCGAGTCTGTCAGGTCTGATACCGACTGAGAGGAATCGGAAGGGTCCCCATGGTCACCCTCTGAGGTTGTCTCATTTTCAGACATCTTAGAGATCCTGAAACAGAGAGTTGGCTGGAAAGCGTTTTCCCCTTCTGAGGATGAGTCGGTATACCTGAAGGCATTTGGTTCAGGACCCTCCACCTCTTGGGTGTCTCCGCCTTTTGACCAGCTGCTGGGTGTGGTCAGTCTGAAGGCGTGGAGCTCTCCAGAGTCTGTGGAGCCAGTTCCAAGGAGGCCAGACAAATTTATCACAGCCCCGGAGGACAAACAGTTTCTAACAAAAGGAGTCCTGGTAGATGTTATGGTGGTGGCGGTGGCCACTAAGAAGGAACTTGCTGAAACTTCTGCATCTGACAACCTGCCGAATAAGGAATCTCATACGATGGACAGATACGGGAAGCATATGTTTTTTTCAGCAGCCTTTACCCTTAGGTCGCTGAACTCCCTATTCCATTTTACTTGCTTGCAGAGGGATCTCCTTAAGGAGTTAGGAGATACTGTAGAAGGTGCTACAGCTCAGGGGTTATCTGACAAAATTAACTCTCAGCTTGCAACCTTAACCTGTATTACTAACTCATCCATGCGCCTCATTTCCTATGCAGCTGATGGAGCGAGCAGGGCAGCAGGTACAGGAATAGCTCTGAGGAGACGTTTCTGGATGCGTCTTTGTGATTTTGATGAACCCATCAAATCTTTCTTTATTGACGCCCCTTTTGATGGCTCTTCCCTGTTCGGGCCAAAAATAAAAGAGACCCTAACCAGGAGTGATCAGGATGGCAAGAATCTTTCTGCTGTGGGAGTACGTTTTTCTGCCCCAACGAGGCCCTGTCCCATGGGCCAGAAGAGTGGGAACATGTGGTTCTGGAAATCCAAAGGACCCTTGCTGGACACGCATGGTTAATTTTCCCCCAGGGGCAGAGGGGGTAATAACAATGGAAGACCGCACCCACATGGCAGAGGGGGTCTGCAGAACCAGGTTTTCAGAGATACATTGGCTTTTGTAATACTTGCTGTTTTATAATATCTGTAATAACGTCTGTTTTAACTATGTATGATTTCTTGGAGCTTTTCTCCCCGGGCCTCTACTGAAAATGGACATGTATCCAGCTAGACTAGCCTGGTCAACAAATGTAAAATAAAAAATAAATAAATAAATAAATAAAACATTCTCTGGTCGACCTTTCCAGCGCTTCTGAAAGGAGGCCTGCCTGCCCACCTCTGGAGGCAGTCGGGGGGAGATTATCATTGTACCCGAAAGCCTGGCTAGACTTAACTCACGACTAATAGGTACAGTCCATCATATCCAGAGGATACAAAATTCCTTTCTCCCATTCACCAGTCCCATCAAAGTCCATCGCAGACATTCCACGCAGTCAAAGGGATCAAGAAATCCTAGAGATCCAGAGGTTGTCTAGAAAAAAGTGCTATCGAAGAAGTCCCCGCAGACCAAGTTGGATCTGGAATTTATTCAAGGTTCTTTTTATTTCCGAAAAAGACAGGGGACTGGAGACCAATTCCTGATCTCAGCAGACTAAACAAATCGGTCAAAAGACGGAGTTCTGGATGGTAACACTGCAGTCTATACTCCCTTTTTTAGGACAAGACAATTGGATGTGCTCGATAGATCTTCAGGATGCGTACCACTATATACAGATGGACAGGCGATCCAGAAGGTATCTGCTCTTCTGGCTGGGAGACAGTCATTACCAGTTCAGAGCCTTGCCCTTTGGTTTCACTATAGCTCCCAGTGTTTACCAAGTGCATGGCAGTAGTTACGGCTCATCTGAGGTGTCAAGGATTCCGGGTGTTAAGATACTTAGACAACTGACTC
The DNA here is from genome assembly GCF_019279795.1 of Protopterus annectens. Taxonomy (NCBI): domain Eukaryota; kingdom Metazoa; phylum Chordata; order Ceratodontiformes; family Protopteridae; genus Protopterus; species Protopterus annectens. The sequence goes on from NC_056748.1 coordinate 820,635,361, forward strand.
CTGACCCCCCACCACCGAGCATGTACTAACCAGAACAAGAGACTCCATCATTCATCCCTGCTGTCAGCTGGGTATTACAATAAACTTAGGAAAATCTGCCTTGTTGCCATCTCAGCATATTACCTTTATAGGAGCAGACTTAGACACAAGAAATATGGTGGCAAATCTGCCTCACGAAAGAGTACAGACACTACACCACCAAGCCTCCATACTAATCAAGAAGAAAAAAATGCAAGCCAAATTTGTCCTCAAAGTCGCAGGTTCAGTGGCAGCGACAATCACATTAGTTCCATTGGCACATCTACACATGCAAATATTACAGTGGCTTCTTTTGCCCAGTGGTCTATGCAGAAGTTGCCTATGTCTCACAAAATTCTCATCATGAACAACTGCAAGAAGGACCTACAATGGTGGCTTCACCCAGACCAGGTAACTATAGGCAGACCATTTATACTTCCCTATCCCGTAGCCACAGTGACCAAGGATGCTTTCCAGATAGGGTGGGGGGGTATTATCTGGGACAGACGGTCCAAGGGACTTGGCAGGAACATGAGTACCACTTGCACATAAATGTTGTACAGATGAGGGTGGTGCTTCTGGCATTGCAAGCATTCCACTGCTCTCTACGGATCGGTACTATTGCAATTCAAACAGACAATATGTCAGTGGTATGGTACGTCAACAAGCAAGGGGGAACTAAATCCTACACCCTATGTCAGGAGGCTCAAAGGGTATGGCAGTGGGCAATTTTTTATCAATGTTTTTTGACTGCAATGTGTATCCCGGGGAAAAACAACGTAATAGCAGACAGTTTGAGCAGAGCGATCCTTATGCCTCACGAGTGATCTCTGAATCAAAAGATTGCAAAACAAAATTTTTCGCAAGTGGGGCCAGCCTTGCTGTGATCTATTTGCCACGTCCATCAACACCAAATGCAGCAGCTACTTTGCCCTAGTCCCTCCTCCGGGGGAGTCATCAAGGGATGCACTTGTGCACGATTGGCCCCTGGGACTTCTGTATGCCTTTCCCCCATTTCCGTTAATATCCAAGGTACTCCAGTAAGTATAGTCATTGAGTTGCAAGCTAATCATCATTGGTTCTTACTGGCCTTGACAAATATGGTTCTGGTTTCATCACACAAGAATACAACTAGGAAACTTTATGCAAATAAATAGAAGAGGTTCTCTTATTGGGCAGACAGAAACAACATTGATCCCTTTATCTGCAATTCTTGAATTATTAACAGAAATTTCTGTTCGAGGTGCAGCAGCAGCCATGGTAAGAGTGCAAGTAGCTGCTATTTCAGATTACCATGTCAGAGACATGGGGTCAAACATCATATCCCGTAGATTATGGATAGCCTTTCTCAGGGGTACTTTTCTTCTAAGGCCTCCCTTAAGAGAACCTCCTCCTCCGTGGAACCTCAATTTGGTATTATTGTCCTTGACCTCACCCCCCCCCCTTTGATCCAGCCTCCTCATGTTCACTAAAGTTCTTATCGTGGAATACATTCTTTTTAACAGCAATTACCTCCGCTAGAAGAATATCAGAATTGCAAGCTGTGTCTATTCGTCCTCCCTAATTAATCTTTCATAAAGACAGAGTGTCCCTCAGAACAAATCCTCCCTTTCCACCAAAAGTTTGTTCTGGGACCAATTTGAACCTGTCTGTTGAGTTACCGGTGTTTTTTCCTAATTATGGCAACAAGGCAGCATACAAGCTTCATCAGTTGGACGTGCATAGACAACTACATTTTTACGTACATAGGACCAAAGAATTTCGAAAATCCGACCAACTCTTTTTGTCTTTTTCAGACAACAGGAAAGGTGTTGCAGTTTCAAAGGTTGCCTTATCAAAATGGCTCACAGATACCATCACTTATATATATATAACCTGAATAACAAACAGCTGCCAGGCAAAATTACAGGGCATTCAACTAGAGCCATGGCTACTTCTACTGCCTTCCAAGCTAAACTTCCTTTGGACTCAATTTGTGCAGCTGCCACATGAGTCAACCCTCATACCTTTATTACTCATTACAAAGTAGATATGGCCTCCCGGAACAGGGCTTCCTTTGGATCCACAGTTCTGAAGAGTTTATTCCCTTGAGCCACCCGAGATGAAGGTGCTGGGGCAACCAACAAGAATGAAGGGTGAGATAGGACAACATAACATAAAGAAGTTATGTACTCACCATAACGTTCCATGTTTGTTGTCCATGATCTCGTTTTCATTCTTGCGACCCACCCTCCTTTCCCCCTTCTGAGAGGATCGAGAGGAAATGTAAATTGGCTATAGTTGCCTGACTCCCTTCATGCCTGTTTCAGAGTTGGGACAGTGCTTCTATTTCATTTTGTTTTTATGGGATCAGTTGGTATAGTCTAGTGTTAATTCTCAAATGAGATCTGGGGAACAGCCACTAGGCATCATGGGATATAGTGTAGCCTTGAGCCAGTGAAAGCTCTTGAGCTTTAGTATGCAGCTGAGTCAGAACCAATGCTCGGTTCTGAACCCAACCAGCAAGAATGAAGGCGAGATCTTGGACAACAAACATTTATTTATTATTATTTATTTACATTTGTTGACCGGGAGAGTCCGACTGGACACAGGTCCATTTTCAGCGGAGGCCCGGGGAGAAAAGCTCCACAGTAAGTATTATTTGCATTATACAGTTAAAAAACATAGCATTTAAATATAGACATTAGTCCAGTTAAGGACGCAAGACAAGAAGAAAACAGATGTAAAACAGCTGTAGAACATAGTACAATATTAAAATATGGTGACATATACTAAACATGGTTACAAATGTAGTTGAGATTCATTAGTGAACAATTGATACAATCTGTTTTTGAGGTACATAACAACCTATTAGCAGTTGTTGCTACAAGAAGTTAGTATTATGTGGTAGGTAGCTGGGAACATGAGTAGCCAACCTTGCTAAGAGTAGGTTGTTGATAGGGGGCCGAGAGAGGTAGTGGGTGGGGGGAGTGGATGGTATTGGGGGGGGGGGTTGCAAGGGCATATCTGGCAAGTTTTGAAGTGTGATTTTAGTAAGGATTTAAAGTGGGTGCAAGAAGTTGCAGAGGTAATTGAGGATGGGAGGAAGTTCCAGAGTTTGGCTATAGTGCAGGAGAATAATGCTTCTCCAGCAGAGTTAATGGCTCTTGTGACCTGTAGGAGGTTTTTGTGGCTGGATCTTAGTGGTCTCGTGGTTATGTAGGTTTGGAATAGATTCTGAAGGGATGGGACTTTTAGTGGTTGGTTTATTAGTTTGTGGGCGAGTGCGAGTTGGTACCATTGAAGGAGGTGGGGGAGCTCTAGCCAGCCCAGTTCTGCTAGTGAGAGACAGTGGTGAGTACGGTAGGAAGCCCCTGTGGCGAATTTGGTGATTTTGTTGTAGCAGGTTTCGAGCTTATTTAGATCGCATTGTCTAAGGTTAGTAAATATTGGAGAGGCGTAGAGTAGGGTAGAGATAAGATGAGAATTTGCTACCGAAATTTTAGCTGCTTTGGTAAGTAGTTGCTGATTTCTATATAATGCTCCTAGTTTTTTGTGCACTTTTTAATGGTTATGGAAATATGAATGTCAAAGTTCAGTTTATTGTCTATTTCTACTCCTAGTAATTTGGTGTGTTCTGTAGGATAATGGTGGTATTGTCTTTTGCTGTGATGTTAAAGTGAGAGCTGTCTAGGGTAAGTTTGGTGGGTTGGAAGATTAGTAATTTTGTTTTGTTTGGGTTGAGTATTAGTTGGGCATCGGATAACCAAGTTTCAATAGAAGAAAATGCTTCCTGTGACTTTTTGCAGTTCTGGTAGGGAGTGGGCTGTGCAGATGATGGTTCAGTCATCTGCGTATTGTAAGAGTGTGCCATGTGTTGTGGCTGAGGCTAGATTATTGGTGAAAATAGAGAAGAGTATTGGGTCCCAGGATGGCCCCTTGGCGAACTCCTATGGAGACTGGTAGTTGGGGGGATAGGTTGTCCTGCCAAACAACTGCTTGTTGGCAGTCAGATAGGTAACTCTGAAACCAGTTGATGACTGGTTGAGAGAAGGATAGGTTACTGAGAAGAGAGATGAGTTGTTTGTGTGTGACCATGTCAAAAGCTTTAGAGAGGTCTGGGAAGGTAGCCGAGGGAGATAACCTGCATTTTTATTTTGTAGGATAATGTTAGAGAAAGAGAGTAAGGCAGTGGTTGTGCTATGGTTAGGTCGGAAACCGTGTTATGTGTTGGAGAGGAGGTTGATAGCAAGGAGGTGATCTGAGACTTGAGAATGAATGCATCTCTCTAGTATTTTGGAGAATGGCGAAAGAATAGCTATGGAGTGGTAATTGGTTAGATCTGTGGAGGGGCCTCCTTTGTGTAGGGGAATTATGTGTGAGACATTCCATAGTGTTGCAACATAACTTTCTGACAGATCTGTTAATCAAGAGTGATACGGGGTAGGCTAGAGTGTCAGCTGCAAGTTGAATGTATTCACCTGGGAGGTTGCCTACTGCTAATCTGGTGGTTTTAAGTTTCTTTAGTAGTTGTTTTATTTTGAAGGTAGGAACAGGAGAGAAAGAGAAGCTAGTTGGGAGATTGTTAGTTCTAGTTGATGGTGTGGGTTTATGGGGGGGTTGTGTTGTCTAGCTAGTGATAGTACGGTTTGTGTGAAGTGATTGCTGAAAGAGGTAGCAATATTTTCGGAGGAGTGAGTTAAGTTAGGAGTGGGTGTACTTATTTTACCTGGGTGGAGGATGGAGTTTATTGAGGACCAGAATTGTTTGGTGTTATGTTGGGAGGAGGTAAGGGAAGACTGGTAGTATTGGATTTTGTCCTGTTTTATAAGCTTTTGGGTTCTGTTGCGTAGTTCTAGGAATGTTTGCCTAGTAGAGGGGTTTTTGGTTTTGCGCCAGTTGTCCCACGCTTTATCCCTGTTTTTCATTTCAGACTTTGTGTTTTTTTGTAGCCATGGGGATTGTTGGGCTCTAGTTCGGGAACGTCTTATGGGGGTGTGGTAATTAAGGATGCTTAGGAATGTTTTATGAAAGTAGTCAAATGCATCATCTAGTTTGAGGTATTTTAGAGGTTGTCAGTTACAATCTTTTAGGGATGAGCTGAATGAGAGAGGGTTGAAGTTAGCTTTTTTGCGTATTTGACGGTAGATGATGGGTTTTGCTTTATAAAGGTGTTTTCTTAGTAAGAAGGTTGGGGAGTGATCACTGAGGCTGTCAGATACGCAGCCTGCTATATATGACTGGGGGCTCTTATTGACTAGTATCCAATCAAGGGTAGTGTGTTTATTGGAGTTATTTATCCTAGTAGTTAACTGGACTAGTTGGGTGAAGCCATGAAGATTTACATGATGGGTTGGGTGGTTGCTAGAGCAGGATTGCCAGTCAGTGTTGAAGTCTGCTAGAATTAAAGTTTCTTGGGGTAGGTGGTGGGTAGTCCGGCTGAGGAGGTTTTCAAGTGGAGGGATGTTGTGGCCAGCTGGGAAGTAGCAACCTATTATGTTTAGGGTTTTATTTTGGTTTATTTTAAGGTCGGTATATATTATTTCTTCCTTACCTATTTGGGGAGCTGCTAACTTTAAGATCTGGATGTCTAGATGCTGCTTAAATATTATAGCTATACCACCTCCTTTTTTGTTTAGTCAGTCTACTCTTAGTATATTGTAACCAGTAGGGAGGATTTGCTCATTAGTAATGTGTGGTTTTAACCATGTTTCTGTAAGGATCACTACATCAGGGCAGTAGAAGTCTATGGTGGCATGGAATTCATGTACCTTGTTGCATATACTTCTAATATTTAGGCTTATCAAAAGGAGGTTGGTTGGCTTTCTATTGGCTGTGATTTGGGAGATGTGGTTTGTAGTCTGGTTATGATGGGAGGGTTTGGAGATAGAGGGAGCAGGGTTAGGATGGATGTCTCCACTGAGTGCTAGGTTGGATATGAATGAGATTATTAGATCTGAAGTAGTTAACTTTATTTGATCAGCAACCTGTGGGTATCGGATCCGACCTGGATCCGAGCCAGCAGGTTTCCAAGCTAAAGATCTGAGCTCCAAGCTCCTCTCCCTTACCCATAATACCCTGCTACCTCCTTCCAGTCCCCAGATCTCTTTGGCCGTGGCTTTAACAAGCATGAGTTATGAGTTCCTGGTGGTTAGGTAGTGAGTATTGGGTAAATTCTTGACCTTTTGCAAAATTTTGAGAGGTGTGTGTTTGTGATTGTTTAAACCCATTAGCCCAGCTTAGTTTTAGTATATTCCCCCTTTCCCTTATTCATGTGTGTAAGTGTGTGTGTGGTTGTGGTTTGGTATGGCCGAAGGCCCTAAGGCCATTTTCTCCAAGTGCTCTGAGTGTGGCCATAAGCTTTCCCCAGCCGATGGCCACACTCAGTGCGTTCTTTCCCTGGGGGTAGCGCATTTATCATTGGGCTGCCATATTTGCGCAGCCTTTAACCCCCAGGCTGTGAGGGATAGGAGGAACAAGCTGATCCTGGCGAGTCTTATACCCGTGGATTCTGCTTCTTCCTCCTCTCCCTCAGTGGCTCCAGCCACGGCTGCGGCTGTTCAGCCAGCTGTGCTATCTCCCTTGGCTGGGACTCAACCTCCCACCATTTCCCAGGGAGAGAAGGACTCCAAGAGAAAAGAGAGAAGAGAGAGGAAGAAAGAGAGAGAGTGAGAGAGAGAGAGAGAGAGAGAGAGAGGGATAGAGAGAAACATAGGAGCCACAAGCAGTGGGCCGACTCAGCCCCCTCGGCTAAACAACTCTCTTTTCCCCTGAAGATTCCCGGGTCCTCCCCCTCTCGGCTCCATTCTCCACGTTTCTCGCCAGCGGAGAAGCCCCGGCCATCTTTGAGGTCATTGCGGCAGCCTTCCCGGCCAGGTTCAGCAGCCTTTTCTAGGTCGACACGAAGCCTCTCAGACGCTGACATAGACTGGATGATGCATCGCTTTCTCCAAGCCCAGATGCAGATGGGAGTGCTCCTGCCTCCCCCCCCCCCTCCAGGGGGGGAGCTCAGCCCCCTTTTTTGCCCCCATAGCTCCTTCTCCAATCCACTATCAGGTTTCTGAGCCGTCGGATCTGAGTAGTCTCAGAGTCAGGGAGTCGGCGCCGATATTAGTTGCTACTTCTACACCGGCATACCCTCAAGTTTGTCAGATCCCCTTTCGGATCCAAGCTCTCGGGGCAGAGAACCGTGCGTCGGATCTGGGTGGGTAAGTGTGTCTTCGGCTCCGTTGCGGTCAGAGCACACTTCCCTTTCGGGTCCAATCGCTTCAGCTCCGACGCCGACCCCCTCGTCAGATCCGAGGGTGTTTATCACAGAACCCAGAGAGAGCGGTTCACCTTCGGCGTTCGACGTGGTGGAGAGGGTTCTCTCGAGAGGTTCGAGACCCTGCGTCAACACCCCAGCCAGTTCCACTGGAGGAGCATGACCCTGTTGGTGAGCCCTCCTCGGACAGTCCCGCCGAGGAGGTCCCTCACAAACGTAAGTGTAAGAGGAGGCACTTGGACTCCCCCGAGTCCCTCATGGAAGACACCGATTAAGAGGAGGGGGAAGGTTCCCCCAGGTCACCCCCCAAGGATGTCTCCTTTGGAGACATTATGGAAATGCTATGCCTAAAAGGGGGGTGGTCAGCCCAAAAGCCTTCCTCGGATGAGTCTGTGTTTCTGGAGGCGTTTGACGCAGGTCTGTCTACTTCTTGGGTGTCCCCTCTGGCCGACCCCATGGTAGACCTCATTACTACCAGGGTGTGGAAGGAGCTCGGTCCATCCTCCTGATAAGGAGTCTCAGACGATGGATCGTATCGGAAAGCGGATGTTTGCTTCAGCTACCTTTTCCATAAGGGCGCTGAATTACTTGGCCCATGTGATTAGGCTTCAGCGGGATCTGGTGAAGGAATACGCTGAGTCTCCCCCTGAATCCATGTCGGCTGAGGACAAACGGACCTTCTCGACTCGCATGGCCACTCTGAAATCTGTATCGAACACTTCTATGCGGCTATTCTCCCATGCCACAGAGGGGGCCGCTAGAGCCAGCGGATCAGGCATCGCCTTACGGCGTCACGCCTGGCTCCGACTTTGTGACTTTGTGGAACCCTTCAAGGCGTACTTCGAGAGTGCTCCCTTTGACGGTTCTACCCTGTTTGGCAAGACCGTCCGCGATACATTGGTCCAGAGTGAGAAAGATGGGAAGACGCTGTCTGCCGTCGGAATCCGCTTCTCGGCTCCTCAAAGGTCCTTTTCCAGGAACCAGGGAGGACAAAAGAAGATGTGGTTCCGGAAGTCTCAGCAGTCCCGTTACGCTCCGGACCCTTTGTCCTTCAGAGGCAGAGGGGGACAAGGTGGACGCCGGCCCAGAGGCAGAGGGGGGGGGCCAAAGAATTTTGAGTCACGAGAACCCTTTTTTGATCGACCCACGCAGCAGCCCTGAGAGGTTGCCCGACTGCTCTTCTCTGGAGGCAGTCTTTTGAAGCATCTGGCACAATGGGAGTCCATCACGACAGATCGCTGGGTGCTTCGAATAATATCCAGAGGCTACTCTATTCCCTTCATAAATCTTCCTCCTCAATCGAGGCGCCTCCCCGATGATCCACCCAGTCAGAGGGAGGCTTCAGCTTTAGAAATAAAGAAGCTGCTAGAAAAAAGAGCCATCCAGCACGTCCCCCCTGACCAGTCCGGGTTAGGCAATTACTCCAGGTTCTTTTTGGTGCCAAAAAAGATGGGGGACTTAAGACCAATTCTCGACCTTTCTACAATGAACCTCTTCATTGCCAAGGAGAAATTCCGAATGGTCACTCTTCAATCCATTCTCCCCCTACTGCAGGAGAATGACTGGATGTGCTCCATAGACCTCAAGGACGCGTACTACCAAAAAAGGTTTCTCCGCTTTCGGTTGGGGGCCAGTCATTACCAGTTCAGGGTCCTACCAATTAGCCTCACCACAGCCCCCAGGGTGTTCACCAAGGTCATGGCAGTTGTAGGGGCCCACCTGAGGCTTCAGGGAATACAGGTTTTTCCTTACCTGGACGACTGGCTCCTTGCCGCCTCCACCAGGTATCTACTTTGCTCAGCCAGAGATTGCTTCCTGCTCTTAGCCTCCCAGTTGGGGATCACTATAAATTACAAGAAATCATCCCTTCAACCAGTTCAAGTCCTGGACTTCATAGGGGCCAGAATAGACACGCTTCAGACCAAGGCCTTCTTGACGTCGGACAGACTTTGCAGCTTAACCCTTCACGTCCTAGCACTCCTTCAATCTCCAGCCCCATCAGTGGAGTTAGTCCTTAGAGCCTTAGGGTCCATGGCAGCAGCAAACAACCTTTCGCCCTTAGCTCGCTTGCACATGAGGGTTCTCCAGTGGACCTGGCAGGTCCAGTGGTCCATCCTTCAACACCCGTTGGACTCTCTGTTCCCCCTCAGCAGAGTTTGCAGAAATTCCCTCATATGGTGGCTCCATTCTCGAGAGCTTCGGGAAGGACGACCGTTCATAATGCCACAACCACAAGCCATGGGCAGAACTGTCCAAGGTACGTGGACTCAGACAGAAACCATTCTGCATATCAGTGTTCTGGAGATGAGAGCGGTGCTTCTAGCGTTGCAAGCTGTTCATGCCTTTCTCCCTCCAGGGACTATTGCAATTCAGACAGATAACATGTCAGTGGCCTGGTACATCAAAAAACAGGGGTGGACCAGGTCTTACCCTCTTTGCTGAGAGGCCATGAGTGTTTGGGATTGGGCGATATCCACCAACCGTTTTCTGTTAGCAACGCACATTCCGGGTCGGTCCAACATCCTAGCGGACAAGCTGAGTCGAACTATCCTCTCGCTTTACGAGTGGTCTCTGAACCCCTTAGTAGCGAAACAGATCTTCCGCAAGTGGGGTCAGCCTTGCTGCAATCTCTTCGTATTGTCTTCAAACGTGAAGTGCAGCGAGTTTTTCACTCTAATCCCCCCCCCCCGGGGGGGGAAAGCCCCAGAGACGCTCTAGTTCATGCTTGGCCATCCGGTCTTCTTTATGCTTATCCTCCTCTTCCGTTAATGGCAAAATTTTTACAGTAAGTTCGTTGGTTGGGGAACAAGATTATCCTCATAGCCCCATTCTGGCCTTGTCAAACCTGGTTCCCGTACCCACGATATCATCTTATAGCTCCTCTTTTGATCTTAGATCTCATCCCGGATCTGATTTCTCATCCTTCGGGATTAGAAACTCTGAATCTGGATGACCTCAAGCTCTCAGCTTTGTTGATCCAGTTCCATTAGTTGCCAGGACTCCCGGTATCTCGTCTGCAGTTAGATCCATCCTGGTAATGGTGCATAAGCCTTCTACCAGGAAGGTTTACAACAGCAAATGGAAACGGTTTTCCATTTGGGTCTCGCATAGGAATTTGGATCCTTTCACTGCTCCCATTCCAGCAGTGCTTGATTTCCTATCTCATATTTTTCAGCAAGGGGCCAGTTCGTCTACTGTAAAGGTTCAAATGGCTGCCATTTCCCATTTTCACATTGGAGACAATCTTAGTCCTTTAGCTTCCATTAAGATTTGTAAGACCTTCTTGAAAGGCACCTTTGTTTTGAGACCTTCTGTTAGGAATGCTGTTCCACCATGGGACCTAACTTTGGTCCTTCAGGCTCTAACTGGACCACCCTTTGAACCTGCAGCTTCTGTTGATTTAAAATTCTTATGTTGGAAAACTGCTTTCTTAATAGCTATTACCTCAGCTAGAAGGGTGTCAGAGCTCCAGGCCCTTTGTACTAAACCCCCATATCTTGTTTTCCATAAGGACAGAGTCTCTCTCAGGACTAACCCTTCCTTCGTACCTAAAGTGGCTTCTGAGATGAACATCAATCAGTCCATTAATCTACCAGTCTTCCTTAACTATCAGAATAAAGGGGAATACAAACTTCATTTGTTAGATGTTTATAGACAATTGCGCTTTTACCTGCACAGAACAGCTGCCTTTCGCAAGTCAAAGCAGCTCTTTGTTTCCTTTGCGAAGCTCTTCTTCGGTAAGCCAGTGTCGAAGGTGTCTCTAGCTAGATGGATTTCTCACTGCATTTTGCTCACATACAAGATATCTGGTCTGACATCCGCGGTGGTTGTGCTGCAGTAGGGTTGTCGCCTTACAGTAAGACGCTGACCGGTTCGACTCTCAGCTAGAGCGTCTTCTGCGTGGAGACATGCATGAATGGGCATAACTTAGTTGAAGGTTGTGCATCAGGGCTGGCAGTTCGGCTCGTAAAAATCAACTGCCAATCATTAGCGGACCGGAGTTCCGCTGTGGCGACCCCTAACTGGGAAAAGCCAAAACAACAACAACAACAAGATATCTGGTCTGCCAGAGCCCTTAGGGGTTCATGCTCATTCTACCCATTCTATGGCTACTTCTGCTGCGTTCTGGTCAAGAGTTTCCTTGGATGACATTTGTTCTGCGGCTACTTGGGCTTCCTCTCATACCTTTATCTCTCATTATAAATTGGATTTAATATCCAGAGGAAGGGCAGCTTTTGGCTCTGCAGTACTCTGGAATATCGTTCCTTAAGGACCTCCCACGTTTTTGGTAGCTGGGGACTCTGTCCCACAGGTTGCTGATCAAATGAAGTTAACTACTTCAGATAAAGAAGTTATGTACTCACCATAACGTTCCATCTGAGTAGGTAACTTCATTTGTCAGCAACCGACCCCCCCCCCCTCCTTCCCCCTAACCTGGTTCTTTGGTTATCTGAATCCTAGAATGATTTCAGCTTTTGGTATTCATTAGGTTAGGATGTTTCAGGTTGTTGTTTTGTCTTGGTGAAATTGTATAATTGGGCAAACGCGATCTGAGGACTGGAAGGAGGTAGCAGGGTATTATAGGTAAGGGGGAGGAGCTTGGAGCTCGGATCTTTACCTTGGAAAGCTGCCGGCTCGGATCCAGGTCGGATCCGATACCCACAGGTTGCTGACAAATGAAGTTACCTACTCAGATGGAACGTTATGGTGAGTACATAACTTGTTTTTTTATCAATTTCTGTATATGCTTGCTTATAAGGGAAGTTTTTTGATTGTGTTCTGTGGGCAATAGGTATGGTGGTAGGGTTATGTTAGGTTGTGGGGTTGTTTTTAGTTAAGGTATTGTGGTCTGTATTCTATATAGAGGGTGTATCGGGAAGGTTATTGACCTGATGAGAGAGTAGTAGAGTAGAGGTGGGATATGAGTGGTGGTGTCTGTGGTGGTACAGTGGTAGTGGTTGAGTGCAGGAATGGTGTAGGTTTGGTAAGATGTGATGTATGCAAGGAGTGTGCATGCAGTGAGTATAGGTATGGTGTGCTTGTACATATTAGTTGAGTAGGAGGGATAGTAGTGAGAAGTTGTAGGAGGAAGTATAGGTGTGGTGATGTTATAGGTTGAAGGGTGGGAGGGGTTACAGTTTGTAATAAAGGTAGGATCACTGGGGGTTGGCGGGAATTGGGGGAAGGGAGGGGAGCGTAGCGGGCAACAGATGAAGGAAGACTATCAGTAGGTTTATAGGTTATAATGAAAAGGGCTGGCCCTGATTCGGCTGCAGTTGTTCTTGTGAGGAGGGGGAGGATCAGAATTGACCAGAAACGTGGTGGATAGCAATAGTATGATGAAAATGGCTGGCCCTGATTTCACAGATATGCAAGTCTACAGAAACAATATGAAAAAGGCAGTAGGTACTCTGACTTGCTTGTTTTGCATACCTGTCTTATTGAAATAAAATAAGCCAATTTTACCAAGGAGTTATGTGAAATGTATGAAGACAAGAATTTATAAGAGAAAAGGTTTAGTAGAAGTAGAGAAACAGCAGAGCATACAAATAGTACAGCATATAAAGACAGATTGCAGTTAGAAGTACAGAATGGGAGGGCAGCTAATGTTCTGAAACAATAAGAAAATCAGTAGGTACTTTGGACTTACTTGTTTTGCATACCTTTCTTTTGAAATAAAATAAACACTTGTAACCAGGAGTATGTGGGATTTAGAAAGACCCCAAGTTACAGGAGAAAGGGTTTAGTAATACTAGAAAAACAGCAGGGCTTTCAAATAGTAGAAACAGCTTGCAAAGGGAGACTGCTGTTAGGAAGTACAGTATGGGGAGGGGCAAACTAATGTCCGTGATGGACTGCTTTACTTAAAAATAGAAATTAAACAAGGGTTAGCAATTAATTTTGTCTGGAGGATAAAACATACTTTTTGTATATTTTGAAAATAACACTCATTCCAATGTTGCCTGGTTCTGTTAAAGAGCACTGCAGGCCAATAGATCGAACTTGGCTTGGTGGGGATCCAAGGAAAGTAGAATTAAAAGGAGAAGCTGGGAAGAAAAATAATATTATGGTGAGTACATAACTTCTTTTTTAAGGATATTCGCTTTTTTATACTCACCATAACAAAACTATTCCAGGCAGGGTCAAAGCCTACTCTTCCAAGTCTCTGGCTTCATATATAGCTTTTTGGAAAGGGTTGGTTTCTCTAAGTATTCTAGAAGCTGTTACTTGGTCCTCTGCACATACTTTTAGAAATCACTATAAACTTGATTCTTCTCTAGGTCCTGGTCAGGCTTTGCTAGGACCATTCTCCAGGGAATTTTGGACTCTTCTCCTTCCACCTCCCAAATTTAGTTAGCTCTGGTAATCTACCCATACAGTTAAGTTGCTGCAGCAGTGATCAATATGATGAAAATAGTATTTACAAGATGCAAGCAGGGGTTATAGCACCAGTTCCTTCACCACAAAAAGGAAAGATATTTTAGATCAGTATCTTTTTGGTACCCAACAAGAGCCATCAGGGAGACTAGTGTCAGATTTGGTGTACTTAAATATCATTCTGAAAGTACTCAAATTCAAAATACTTCCCTGCAGACAGTCCTTCTGCTTCTTCCAGACCACTGTTTCATGGTGACTTTATATCTGAGGGATGCTCATCATAACATGCCAATTACTCCCAATTTCAAGTTGAACCTACAAATGTCCTATTTCGCACTCTCACAAAGAATATGATGGAAAAAGAAAAAAGTATGGCCCTTGTACCACGTGACACAGATCTGACTGTTCAGAAAATTTTTTGTGATTTCTGTCTTTAAGAAACTGCCTCTTTAAGAGTGTGTGTCTCTCTCTCTTTCTCTATTTATTTGTTTGAGAATTTCTTAAAATTCTAGGCCTAATGGAATCAATGATCCTCACATTACCAATGGCTAGACTTCACATGAGAAACATTCAGTGGTAGGTAAAGAAATTGTTGGACCCAGCACCTGCTTCCCTTGGAGTTCCAGGTACCAATGCTGGATTTTGCAAAATGAGAGTTAACAGTGGTGGAGGAATCAGATATTTGTCATTCCAGATGTACTTTTCTCTGTCCTGACCACAGTTCAATCAGTCCAGATTGAGTCATCAAATTTTGTTTGGGGAACAGTGTAGAGGGGAGTTCTAGAGCATGGCAAATAAGGTGCTTTGGATGCTACAAAGCAAATAAATGTCAAAGAAATGTTAGCAGTGATTCATTTCTTAAAAGTTCTTTACCACTTAAGGTCTCCAGGTCCCTCTTTAATGGTCTCAGATGACACCCCAGTCATGGTAGCTGAAGAAACAAGGGGGTACTAGGTCATATTCTTTTTGCTGGTTGGCAGTGATGGCCTTGGGGGCTAGTCTTACAGGATTCTTTGATGCTTCAGGTCTTATATATCCTGTAAAGCAAAACATTGTGGTAGACAGACTAAGTCAAGCTCAGGTGAACCCTTATAAGTGAAGACTCTGGATAGAGGTCTTACCTGGATATAGTCCAGATGTGGGAAGCACCTCAAATATATCTGTTCATGTCCTTTCAAAACAGACAGTTTGAGACATCCTTGTAGCCATGCATAGAGGACAGAAGCATCCTCATTCCCATGAATGGGAATGTTCCTTATACATTTCCACTGATGCCCAAGGTACTTCAGAAGATTCAGAAAGAATTTAGCAAAGGTCATGGTTTTGACTTTCCTTTTGGCCCTGAAAAGTCGATTCTCTTTTTTTAACACCTTTATTTAATTACCACTTGTGACATAGGCAAATTTATGTTTATATAAAAGTAAATCAAACTGATTCAAGATTCAAAATAAACTTTATTGTCATTTAGGACCACACGCATGTAGTCTGAATGAAATTTTGTGCATCAACTCCTTCTTAAGATTAAAACAGATACAGTAAAATAATAAACAACATATACAGTCCTACTCCCAGTACCCATACAAAAGCTCCAACACTTGAATACAGAATAAGCATATCCTCCCCTAAGTTATAACAACTGCCTCATTTAAATAAAAGACAGATACAGATTACACATTGCTTAAGTTGTCTAATATTGTACTTGATAGGGATAATATAAATAATTATTGCACTTACTTGGAATTTGGGTGGTATATATTATACAACAGACTGTATGTTTTTGTGAAAAAAAGAAAGAACTGACTTAGTTAATGTCCAGTTTTCTGGGACTTATGTCCAAGTTCAGAAGTCTGACCATTGTCGGGTAGAAACTGTTGTTAAATCTGGTAGTCCTGCAGTGGATGCTGCAATATCTTCTACCCGATACCAGATGCTTAAACAGTCCATGCGCTGGATGCGTGGTGTCTTTTATTATTTCGGTGGCCCTTCTGAAGGTTCTTGCAGAGTACAGTTATTGCATCGATGGAAGATTGGTACCCATTACCTTCTCTGCGACCCAAACCACTTTCTGTAGTGCCTTCTTTTCTGTAGCTGTACAACTTCCAAACCACACTGTGAAGTTGCTGGTGAGGATACTCACAATAGCACCTGTCTAGAAGGTGGAGAGGATATGAGGCAGGAGCTTAGCTTTCTTCAGCTTTCTGTAAAAATGGATGCACTGGTGCTCTTTCATCAGCTGGCTGGTGTTTCTCAACCATAAGAGATCCTCTGACATGTGTACGCCTAGAAATTTCATACACTTAACCCTCTCTGCACTTTCGCCATTGATCAGGAGAGCTGGATATTTTTTTTTCTTTTCCTGAAGTCCTGATAATCTGTTTGGTCTTGCTTCTTCAGGTCAAGGTTGTTCCCCTCACACCAACTGATCAGAGGTGCCACCTCCTATCTCTATGCTCTTTCATCCTCCTTTGTGATGAGCCCCATGACTCTGGTATCATCAACAAACTTGATGATATGGTTGGACTTGTGGTTTGCAGTCATGGGTCAGGATGGTGAATAACAGTGGACTTAGAACACATCCCTGTGGAACCCAGGTTAATCTTGATACACTTTGATATGTTTTTACCCGAACTCTCTCTCTGTGGCCACTAAATCGGGAAGTCCAGGATCCAGTTGCAGAGATGTTTTCTGACTCCTATATATGGCAGTTTTTCTATCAGCTGCATTGGTACCATCATATTAAATGCTGAGCTGAAATCTATGAACAGCATTTTCGCATAGTTGTCATTACCCTCTAGATGTTGAAGAGAGCTGTGTTGTAGCTCTATTGATATGGCATCAGCTGTGGATCTGTTGGCTCTGTAAACAGACTGCAGAGGGTCAAAATCGGGAGGTAGGCCCGCTAACAAATTGTTTTTAATCAGCCACTCGAAACATTTCATAACAGTGGATGTCAGAGCGACTGGTCTGTAGTCGTTAAGGCTGGATGGGGAGGTTTTCTTAGGCAATGGAATGATATTTCTTTCCTTGTAGCAGGAGGGTACTTTTGCCATGGCAAGAGAGTTGTTAAATATCTCCATGAGTACTGTGCATGGTTGATCAGCATAGCCTTTTAACACCCAGTGTGTTGTCTGGGCCAGCAGCCTTTGTGTGGTTCACCTTCCTTGGCTCTCTTCTCACCTCCTCTGTACTGAGCAGCCTTCTCATCAGATTAGTGCCAGTCTGTTGTTTCTTTCTTCAAATCTTCCAAAGAAGGTATTTAAACTGTCCAGGAATTCAATGCTGTCCTTACAGTGTGCTGACCTGATTTTGTAGTTGGTGATCTCCTGCATGCCTTGCCATAATCTCCTTACATCCCTTATGTCTTCAAAGTGGCTGTGCACCCTTCTGCTATACTCCCCCTTTTCCTCCTTTATACCCCTCCTCAGATTGCCTCTTGCTTCCCTTAGGGCTGCTCTGTCCTTAGCCGTGTAAGCTGCATTTCTCGCCTTCAGAAGCAAATATACCTTGGGGAGAGCCATGGCTTCTGGTTAGCTCTGATAGTGATGCTCTTGGTGCTTGTTACTTCATCAGTGCAGTTTGAAATGTGTGACATCACAACCTCTGTGTTTTCATCTGAGTTCAGATGCTGATTTACTGTGGCTGCCTCCTTAAACATATCCCAATTTATTCTTGCAAAGCAGTGTTGGAGCTGTAACTGTAATAACAAGTTCACATTTACAAATATTATACTTCACACATATTGCTATATGTCATATCACTTTAGCAACTTTACATACATGTTTCCATTCCTGCCCTTTTTTAAACAAGAAACATCTTTATTAAACCGTCTCTTATGACATAGGCAATCATACATTTATATAAATGACACAAAAAAAAAAAACACACCGACACAATCCTGATTGCAAGCATTTTACATCACAAACCATACTGACACACTCCCTATTGCAAACATTATACATCACTTATAGTCTCCCAGTCATTTTCAAACATTACATCACTCATTTAAGTCCTGCCTTCTTTTAAACTTCATCCCTCCCCTGTATGTATTGTTCCCACAATTCCCATGTTTTCCAATGTAGTGTGCTCCTACCCTTTTCTAAAGATGTAAATTCAAGTTGTTTTGTCTCTGCTACTATATTCACTACTAGTACAGCCAGTTTAGATTTTGATTTCCATTTTCTAGTAATTGCTTTTTTGGCAGCCACCATAATTAGACACAGCAAGGCCTTACCATGTCTAGGCAATTCCGATTCTGTACCATTGCTCAGAAAAATCATCTCACTCGTCACACCAATCTGCCCACCCAGCATCTCCTACAGTGCATCAACCAGGGAATTCTTAATATCTGGCAACCCACTGCACTCCCAAAAAATATGTTCCCAAGTACCGCTTTCTTCCCAGTCACACCTCCAACGTTTGCTGTCTACCTGAGGAAAAATTATCTGGAGTTTACTTGGGGTATAAAAATATATATGCAAACAATTCCAAGCAAAAATCCTAAATCTTCTAGATTTTGTTGCGTATCTAGGAGACATACATATATCCTCCCATTGTTTCTTTGTAAATTGCTTATCCAATCTCTCTTCCAAATCCTTGCTAACCTCCTCTGATTGCTTATAGTTATCATGCAGTATTTTGTATGCTGTACTAATTATTCCTATTTTAATGATACCTTATGTTCTAGAGTCTACGAAAAGTCTACAAGTGCTGGTCTTTTGTTTAGGACCCCCCTATTTCTTTCTCTTTGCTTATACTCTGATATCAATCCTTGATAGGGAAGACAATCTCTAACCTGCAGTCCAAATAAATTCTTGGCCTCTTCCCATTTTATTACCTTTCTCTCTCTAATTATGTTCCCAATACCTTAGTTCTTTTGCAAATTTTCTCCAATAAATTCTAGCCCCTTCTTGCCTATTGTCTGTATTCCTAATTGCAGTCATCCCTATCGGCAGAATCTCCTTTCTCCATTCCCATGTTGGCTTAGTTCTTAGAATACATTCTGCTACATTATGGATATAATATTCTGTATGATTACTGTTACACTCCTTAAAGGCCTGCATCCAAAATCCCAGTCTCTCCATGTTTCTTGAGCTTCTTCCCCGTTTTCAACATCATCCCTTTCCACTTTGTATTATAGTTTTTTGCTTGTGCTATGCTGAAATACACCTTCGAATTTGATAATCCTAATCCGCCCTGTTTTACTTGAAGAATCAAGTTATCCCACTTACCACCATCCCTCCTAGATAAAGTCCTTCAGCTCTTTATTAATTGCTCCCCATAACTTTTACTCTGGTTGATAAAAATATGCCTGACGTGTGTATAACACTAAATGGACTAAACATATTTTGACTGCTTGTATCTTACTATCCATATCCATATAATAAAGCTTCCATTTTCTCAGTTTTGCATTATCTTTTGTTTAATCTCTTCCCACATATCCTAAGCTGCCACACCAGAATAATTTTTAATCCATACGCCTAAATATTTAATTCTGTCACATCCCCATAAATACGGACATTGCTGAACCATTTTGCGTGTGGGTACATAATTTACAGCTAATGCTTTTGTTTTTAGCTTCATTAATTTTGTATCCAGAAAAAGATTTGAAACTATCTCAGAATGTTCCATGATACCGTAATGTCTCTTTCTGGTTTTGTCAGGTATAAAATAATATCATCTGTATCTAGAACCAGCTTTTCTTGACTACCATACCAATTATATCCTTGAATTTCTGAGTCCCTTATTTTCTTTGTCAGTGATTCTAAATAAAATGCAAATAACAAAGGGGAAAGAGGACACTCTCGCGTGGTTCCTCTGTTCAGCCAGAAATTATCAGAGAGGACCCCACCCACTTTAATTTTCCCCTCAGATCCCTCATATATAGGTTCATAGGTAAGTACTAGACTATCTGCCCAAGGACATCTATAAGCCTAGACAGAATGTGTTGGCTTTCACCGCCCCCTTAGATTAGTTCCCTGTGCCTCTGTCCAGCAAAGCCATTAGTTCCCTGTGCCTCTGTCCAGCAGAGCCACTGCAGTGATCCCCGGGGAAATTTTTCTGTTTCCCATCCAGTCATCAAGGTTTCTCTTGAAGAGTGTTAGTGAGGGGCTCTGCCTAAGGGGAGTTTCTGGGACAGGAATTTATCCCTCCAGCACGTCCTATTTATCGCTGTGGTGAGGTTTAGATCCCTAGAGTGTGTGGCTCTTGGGGATTTGTTTTTTTTTTTTTTTTTTTTTAGGTGGAGCATGTCCATCAATTCTGGGTTGGACATGGCCTTGTATGTCAGGCAGAGATCACTTCTGAGTAAGCATATCCCCCTAATCAGCCTTATAATTTTTTCAGGAAATGCAAATGCTTCCACTGCCCTGCTCATAAAGTCACAGCTTACTCTGTCAAATGCTTTCTTTCCATCAAGATCCACCAACAATAATGGTATCTTCTTACATTCTGGTTCCCTCTGGATCATCAGTGTTCTGTTAGTGTTGTCAAATGTTTGCCTCCCCTCCACAAAACTACATTGATCCATATCTATCAGTTTTGGCATCACTTTTGGCATTCTTTTAGCCATTATAGACAAGAACACTTTATAATCATAGTTTAGTTTTGAAATGGGCCTGTTATGAATCTAGGTCTAATGGATCTTTACCCTCTTTAGGTATTACAGCTACCACTGCTTTCTTCCAGGATGTTGGTACTTCGCCTCCTCTTAAAATACTGGGTAAACAAAACCTTCCAGATCTTTCAGTCTTTTCCCTCCTAGCTTCTAAACTTCCACACAAATACATTGGTTATACATCACAATTTTTATCTCATCTCCTCTTATCCTAACCGTTAGTAATTGAGCCTCATCTACTTCTAGGCTTGGTATAGTTCATTCTTCCATAAACATTTCCATTTGTATATTTTCTCGGTTTCCATACTTCTCTGCTTTATACAGACTTTCATAGAATTTCCGAAATATTTCTAATACCTCTACAGGATACAATAGTTGTGTAAAATCTTACCATAACCATAGATGCCCTTCTCTTCTATATTGCATTGTTCTTTACACATGAGTTGACTTCTGCCCAACGACCCAACGTCTTGCCTGTATACAAGAGCCTACAGCCACTGCCAGTACGTGGGACATTGCATATAGGCTCTGACAGCGTCAGTCATAAAAGGATGTCCACATGTACCAACCTCAGAACAAGGAAGCCCCATGAGGAACAATAGTTCTAAGGCAAACAAGGAGTCCTCCTAGCAAGGAACAAGTTGAAATGGAAGGCGGGAGGGACGGAATACTGCAAAATAGAAGAGGATATCTGTGGTTATGGTAAGAGTTTACACAACTATTGTATGTCCTTTTTTTCATTGTTGCAGTATTCTTTACACATGGAAGACTGCCAAAGCTTAGTGGAAACCTAGGGAGGAGGAAGTAGTAGAAGAAGAAAATGAGGAAGAATTCTCCACAAATCCATGCAGAATAGCTGTAGTAAATCCTGCCCTGGACCGAGAGATAGTGTCCAACTTGTAATGTTTGGTAAAAGTATGGACCGAAGACCAAGTATCAGCCTCCAAAATGGAATTAGTATCCAGGTCTTTAAAGAAAGCCTCTGGCGAAGCAACTGATCTGGTGGAATGGGCTCTGACAGAAGAAGGCAGTGATTTTCCATGAAAAACATAACAAAACACAGTAGCCTTAGATATCCAAGATTAAATAGTTTGTTTAGAAACAGATAAACCCAGAGCCCTGGTATGAAATGACACACAGAGCTGATCTGACTTCCTTATATATTTTTGTCAAGGTAAAATCTGAGCTGCCTGTGTACATGTAAGGTATGCAAAATCGTCTCATGAGAGGACTGGGGAGAAAGAAAAAAGGTGGGCAATTGAATAGACTGATTAAGAGACAAGTCTTTCAACACTTTAGGCATGAAAGAAGGATTAGTTCTCAAAGACACCCTGTCCTTGTGGAAAACAAAGAAAGAATGGGATGCCATCAAGGCCTGAATCTCAGAAACCCTCCTAGGAGAAGTTAAGGCTACCAGAAGCACTGTTTTTCAAGTGCAAAACTTCAAAGGAGCTGAGGCCTCAGTCTCAAAAGGAGCGAGAGCTAGTTTTTCTAAGACATAGTTAAGAAGCCAAGGAGGGGGGCACTGGTTTCCTGGGAGGTTTGAGGTGCAGGACGCCTTTAAGGAAAAAGTTGTTTAACCTCCAATCTGGAGGCTATTGGAGGTGTTAATAGCAGAAAGAGCAGAACAGTGGACTTTCACCAAGGAATATGACAAACCACTATTAAACAATTCATACAAGTAAGAAAGTACAATTGGAATGTCCACAGATAGTGGATCTAGACTTCTTTTGAGACACCAGATAGAAAATCTTTTACATTTGGAAATGTAGGATTTTTTGGTATTGGGTTTCCTGGTCTCCTGCACAATCCTAAGCATGTCCTGTGAAAAAAGATGCGTGAAAGGGATAAAAAATTGATCACCCTCAAAGTCAGTTGTAGTGTTGACAGATGTGGATGAATCAAGGATCCCTTGCCTTGTGTAAGTTCAACTGGTGAGCCAACTTGTGCTGATGGCCCTTGGCTAATTGCAGAAGAAGAGTGAACCAATGGTGTCTTGGCGAAAAGGGAGTCAGCAACAAGTTTTTGGTCTGTCCTGCTGAATTTTCAGCAAGACTTTTTGAATTAGAGGGAAGGGATGGAATGCATAAAGAAACATCCCCTTCCATGAGAAAGATAGAGCATCGCCTTCCAGGCCAGAGGATGTGGGACCCTGGCACAAAAGAGAAGAAATTGCCTGTTTAGAGGGGAGGCAAATAGATCCAGCTGTGGAGTACCCCACCAGTGAACTAGATCCAGGAACACATCCCTGTGAAGTATCCATTTGTGGGATTGTGTAATAGAGCTGCTTAATTCATCTGCCACAGAGTTTTGAGCTGAGAGTAGGTAAACAGCATGAAGGGTTACTTTGTAATGGATAGCTAACTCCCATGCATTGAGGGCTAACCTGCAAAGAAGATAAGATTTGGTACCCCCCCCCCCCCGCTGGTTTATGTACCAGAAGACAGCTGTATTGTCTGTAAGAATCTTCAGAGGACCTGGTAGGAAAAGAGAATGAAAGGTTTTCAATGCTAGAATCAGAGCCCTCATCTCTTGGATTTTGATGTGCTCCCTCTGCTGAGATGGAGGCCAAAGACCCTGAACCTTCCTAGAAGCAAAGGCTGCCCCCCAGCCTATGTCTGAGGTATCTGTGAACATCTGTTGAGGAGGCTAGGGTAAGAGAAGAGGAAGGCCTGGATTTAGAGACAGTTGTTGAATCTACCAGTGGAGCTCTGTTTTCAAGTAGGGGAGGACAGGAACCAGGACATCTAAAGGCTGTGCATGTTGTGACCAGATTGTCTTTAGAAACCATTGAAATTTCCTCTTATGAAGCTTTGCCAAAGGCAGCATGAATCTTAGAAGTCTCAGACATTCCCTGACTGGGATAGAAGGCTTTCCATGAAGGATGTAAGAGAGAGAGAACTTTGTCTGCAGGCAGGAAAACCATCATTAGATCTGTCCTGAACCTGCATCCTAAAAAGATGTGATCCTGAGATGAAGTCAGACTGGATGTTTTGAATTTTATTATGAACCCTAGACCCTGAAGGAGATGAATGGCCTCCACTAGGTTTTGAGGCAGTTGATCTGAATTGTTGGCCAGAAAAAGAAGATTGTCTAGGTAAGAAAAAAACTGAACCCCCTAGACCCCGAGGAAAGCATTGGCCAGGGCCAAGCACTTTGTGTAAACCTTCTGGGGCAGTAGAAGGACCAAAAGGCAAGGCAGGAAAATTGAAAGTACAAAGAATCCACTGAGAAATGTAAGAATTTCCTGTATTGAGGGTGAATGGGGGATATGCAGATAAGCATGTTTGAGATGTAGGGAAGCCGTGAAAGATTGAGGAGAAATTAGGGGGAAAAGTGTTTGAAGTGACAGCATCCAGAAAGAAGGCACTACCAGGAAAGTTTTTAAGTGGGAGAGGTCTAGAATTGGTCTCCAAGGACCATCCTTTCTTGACAGCAGAAACATTCTGCAGTAAAACCCCATTCCTGTCTGATGCAGAGGTACAGGCAGAATAGTGCCTTGATCAAGAAGCTGAGATAGGATCTGAGGAAGCAGATGAAGCTGACAGGAAGGGGCTGAGAAATCCCCATGACAGAAGGGCGATTCTTCCAAGTCATAAATTAACCTTTCTGGATGATGGAAAGAACCCAGGCATCCTGAGTAATCTTTACCCAGGTTGGAAAGGAAAGAGACAGATGAAGAGAAAGTGGTGTATGATTTGGAAGAGAGGAATGGTTGTCACAGGGAACTGGGCCTGGCCTGAAAGGGCTGCTGTGTAGGAGAAGCAGAAGCAGTAGTCTTGGATTGACGGGGGTCTCCTAGTAGACTTCTTAGCCCTAGCACTAGAAGAAGAAGCAGAGGAAGAAAAAGCTGCTCACCTAACAAAAGATGTTTTGGCAGGGAACTTCCTATGGAGTTTGGAAACTGGTGAGACAAATAAGTGTTTTACGTCCTGAAGTTTCTTTCCTTTTTCCTGTAGAGCTTTAAAGAGTTCAGCAGCTGCCGAACCAAACAGAGCAAACTTATCTAGTGGAGCATCAAGTAACTTTGCTTTTATGTCATCAGGCAATGACTGAAACCTTAACCAAGAATGCCTCCTAAGCACAGAGGCAGAAGCAGCAGCCCTGGATGATGGCCTCTACAGCATCATAGCTGCACTTGATGGAATATCTAGCTACCTGAGAAGATGCTGCCAAAAGTGAGAGAACCTGGAACTTAACCTTTGAGTTTGAGCCAAAGCCTGAGAAAGCAAAGCCAAATAATATCTAGACATATGAGTCTGGTAATTAATAGCTCCAATAGCTAAAGTAGAAGAAGTGTATACCTTCTTACCCAGTTTCTCAAGGATTTTGCTTTCCTTATCAGAAGGAAGAAGGTTGGCAAAAGGAGACAAGCAAGATGATTTATCAGAAACAATGGAGACCACAGCTGGAGCTGGATCAGCAGAGGGACACTTATAGAGAAACTTGCAGTCATCTGGTACTTTATAAAATCTATCAGGCCTCTTGGAAGCAGGGGCTTAGGAGTCAGGTGTTTTGGAGGAAGAAGCAAAAGCATCCAGAAAAGCTGGAAGGACTGGAGGAACTGCAGAGGGTGCAGGAACATCCATTTGTAGCAGATCATAACAACACTTTTGTTCTTCAGACATCTGGGAGCAGTCCAATTTGAAGAACTCACTCATCTTATTAATGGTTTCCCCAAAGGAAAGTACTTCAACTGGGGAATCTACCCCATTAGACAACTCCTCAGGTGAAGCATATTCCAGAGGAGAAGTAATCTGGGTTGAGTACATAAGGGAGTCTTCATCAGGAGGAATCCTCAGAATCAGAGGAAAGAACTTGAGGTCCATCAGCCTGCACAGGAGAAGAAGTGAGGGCAGAGAGAGGGAGAGAGGAAGAAGAAGACTTCAAAGCCATCAAGGCCCTAATAAGACCCTAGGAAAAGGCATCCCATTCAGACTGATGGGGTGGAAAGGATGTTCGGATGCTTGTTTTTTTTTTTGTTTTTTCTTAACCTGTCTTTTAGAATGAGGAGACAAAGAAGAGGAACCCAACGTAGGCCTAAAATCCGGCATAGACAGTGAAGGATCCCTAGTGGGAACGGCAGGAATGTCACTGTAGTCTTCTGACAGAACAAGCTGCAGTTTCCCCATGTTGTCCGGAATTGACGTTGGCATTACCTCGCATGTGCTAGGATCCGAACCCTTGGCAGCTTCCCCAGAGGTACTCGCCAAAGAAGTGGACCTGACCTCTAAGCGTACCACTGGGTCTTCAACAACCTCAAGGGGGGCATCAGAGTTAGTAGGCACAGCCGAACAGGATTCAGGTTTCTGCTTCCTCACCTTCCTCTTCAAACTCGGCTTGGCCGAAGGACCCACAACACCTTCCATAGCATCTCTAATGAGACGTTTGAGTCGTTGATTCTCAAGATTGAGATTTGAGGCAGAAAGACGGCTATGTAAGGTTTTTGGCATGAAGGCCTGACAAATGGAACAGGAAAGGTAATTGTGACTAGGCCCTAAACAAAAAAGAGAGTGTTTGTGACCATCTTTATGTGGAATCTGCCTTCCACACCTACACTTGCCCTTCCTGGATGACATGAACAACAGCAAATAGCAGTAGCAATAAAAAGAATTCCCAGTGGGGTACTTATCTGAAGCTGGCAGCAGTATGCGGAATCCGACTGCAGACCGTATGTAAGAGTCCTTTTATAGCTCATGCTGTCAGAGCCTACGTGCTACATCCCATGTACTGGCAGTGGCTATAAGCTTTTGTATATAGGCTGGACATCGGGTCGTTGTGCGGAAGTCGACCCATGTTTAAAGAATGCTGCAACATTGAGTAGAAGGACATCTCTTGTTACCTTCCTTTTTATAGGCTCCCTAAGCTTGTCAACAGCCCTTTCTACTTTCTGTTGCCTGAGTCGTTGTGCTAAAACATTTTGTCCTGTACTTTTATTATCAAAAAACAGTTGCTTAACAGCAGTCTTTCTAAACTTGTGCATATTATTGAGGTAATCCCTTATTGTCTGCTTAGCATTCTGCAGTTGATCCGCTTCTTGTTCTGTGAGATTCCCCCTATTTTGCAATACTTTAACATTTGTCAGTCCCTCTAAATAATTCTTATTTCTTAACTATAGCTCCCTTTCTTTTATTTCCACCCTATTTTTAAACTCCACCTTAATTTTATCCAACTCCCTACCTATATTTTCAGAAGAAATTTCTATCCTCTCTAATAGCTCCTGGATAATTTCCACTACCCATTCCTTAAATTCCTCTCTTTTCAACAGATAGTTGTCTCATTTTTATTTCATTACCCTGTGCACATGATCTGAAATAGTTATTGGGTGTGTATCAAGACCGTCAATTAAATGCACATGTTCCTGTGAAATGTAAATTCTGTCTGGCCTAACCCAGTTTTTATATCTTGGTGGAATAATATGTAAATTCACTCCGAACTCCTTTTAATGAATTCACGTCTTCCATGCCAAATATTTATATAAAATTTTTCAAAAATCTACCCTCCTTTGTTATACTTTTCCTTCTGGGCCCCACAGACACATCTTGACTGTGCCAAATCTCATTCCAGTCCCCACCTATAAGTAACATTCCTTGCTGAAAACTGATTATTTCTCCCATAATTTTCTTTATCTTCATTATATCAGTTTTGGATGGAATATAAATACATGCCAATGTAATCCTCCTCCGTTGCCAGTAGCCCCTTGACACTACAAATCTGCTATTATTATCTTATTATCCTTTTATCCTCTTCTATCACTATTGGAGTTCTTCTTGCAGTTAATATAAGTACTCCTCTTTTCTTCTGTCCGAGGTATTCTGCTGAATAACCATCCTGAAATCCTTTCTTTATCAAATTCACATGTTCAGTTCTAAGTTTATCTTCTGTAACAGCTATTTGCACTCTAAATTTTTAATATAGTTCACTACTTTCCTTTTTGTATTTATCTGTGAGACTGTTGACATTTAAAGACATTACAGAAATCATCATTGCATTAACTCATTACATCCGACTGACGCCTACAGGTGCATCTGCAGTTAACTCCTACTGACAAATCTAGGCATCAGATATTGCTTATTTATATTTGCATCAATTTCAAGTCCATGCTATGTACAAAGTTTTAAAACATTTCATCTTAAAGCTTACAGAATGATAAAGTCAACTGACCTCTGCTTAGTGTAGGTAAACAGATATTAACTGTTATTTTTGTGATAGTAATTTATATGGATATAATTTTCACATTTTTCTAAATATCTCAACAACCAAGTAACACAGACAGACCTCAGCCTCATATGAAAGCTCTCAGCTAGATGAATAAAATGCTGTTGACAGTATGTGTAAATTGAGTGGTTGTTGAGTTAGCTGTAAGTTGTTTACAAAATATTATAAATGTACTTGTTAGTGTGTTTATTGTGACTTATAAAATTCGGTTTCCATTCTAGAACCTAAAGAATACCACCACAATAAAAATAGTTTGTGCTGAAGAACTTGTCATTTATACTTCTTTAATAGCTCCTATGGTTCCAGAGATATGAACATTTGTTTGAAATGTGAGGACATAATTTGATTCTGTCAAAAGGCTTAGGCTCCGCCCATTGGAAGTTGCAGTGCAAACTTCCTGAGCTCTATTGGAGTGAATAAGTTAAAGTTATTATCCTCACTTTTTATGTATAACACCTTTTTTGTTAAATGTCTAGTTCCAGCTTTTGTGTTACATGCATGCACTGTCTGACAGATTGAACTTTTATACAGTTGTTTCTTGTCATATCCATTTGATCCTGTGTCACATCTTACAAAACTTTTTGTTTTATTGAAAGCTCTCAAGCAAAAAAGCACACACACCCCTAATACCCCCTTAAAACCTATTAACTTAATAGTAACACACAAAAATATGTACATCTTCAAATACTGAAGTCTTACCCTCCTGATAGGAACAAAAGTTCTAAACTGACAGCCATATTTACAGATTTGAGTTATCATAAAACAAAGGTTAAATATGCTAAGGTGCATGCTGCAGCTTGTGCTTCTACTAAGTTCTAATCAGTTTTGTCTTTTCTTTCTGAATGATTACGTCCTAGCCAACTTCACTTCTCAGTTTTTTCCTTCAACCAACCACTCTCCACCAGCCTGTAGCCAATTTCTCTTTCTCAGATTGTCTCCATGGAAACTCAGAAGCAGGTACCTAGTTTCTTTTTATTAGATTGTTTCCGTGGAAACATGAGGACCAGGTGCAGAATTGCTATTGAGCATGTATGTTTTTGCTAGAAAAAAAGCCACATAATATTCACTATTCTTTTTCATTTACTTGCTTACTCTTAAAATGTGTTACAAAATGAATCTAAGGTCCTTAATCCAGTTATTTCCCCATGCAAGAATGGGAAAAAGCTTATTATTTTTTCTTGTGATGCTCATTTAAGCAGGCTTTTTTCATTGTATTGCCTACATTTCTTAAAACCAAACAAGAAGAAAGAAAGAAGAGAAAACGAAAAGGAAAAAGCAGTACGTTTACAGTCCCCATTACACTTAAAAATAACTAAGAAAACTTTGCTAAGAAAATCATAGACCGCAAAAATAGTGTGAATAAGGAAATAATTTCTTTACTTAGAGTTAACTTTCTCTCTCCTCTTTCCCCCCAAAGCACTTTTTGTACATGAATGACATGAAGTAAGGCATATTTCACACATACAGTGCAATGAAAAAGTATTTGCCCCTTCCTGATTTCTTATTTTTTTGCATGTTTGTCACACTTAAATGTTTAAAACAAATGTATATATTAGACAAAGATAACCCAAGTAGACAGAAAATGCATTTTCTAAGTGATGATTTTATTTATTAAGAAAAAAATATATATCCAAACCTACATGGCCCTGTGTGAAAAAGCAATTTCCCCCTAAACCTAATAACTGGTTGTGCCACCCTTAGCAGCAACAACTGCAGTCAAGCACTTGCGATAACTGGCAATGAGTCTTTCACATCGCTGTTGAGGAATTTTGGCCTACTCTTCTTTGCAGAATTGTGTTAATTCAGCCATATTGGAGGGTTTCCAAGCATGAACCACCTTTTAAGGTCATGCCACAGCATCTCAATTGGATTCAAGCCCGGACTTTAACTAGGCCACTCCAAAACCTTTATTTTGTTTTTTTAAGCCATTCAGAGGTGGACTTGCTGGTGTATTTTTGGATCATTGTCCTGCTGCAGAACCCAAGTGCACTTCAGCTTGAGGTCATGAACTGATGGCCAGACATTCTCCTTCAGGATTGTTTGGTAGAGAACAGAATTCATGGTTCCATCAATCACAGCAAGTTGTCCAGGTCCAGAAGCAGGAAAGCAGCCCCAGACCATCACAGTACCACCACCATGTTTGACTGTTGGCATGACGTTCTTTTTCTGAAATGCTGTGTTACTTTTATGCCAGATGTAACGGGTACACACGTCTCAAAATGTTCAACTTTTGTTTTGTCAGTCCACAGAATATTTTCCCAAAATTCTTGGGGATCATTAAGATGTTTTTTAGCAAGTGAGATGAGCCTTTATGTTCTTTTTAGTCAGCAGTGGTTTTCACCTTGGAGCTCTGCCATGCATGCCATTTTTGCCCAGTCTCTTTCTTATGGTTGTCATGTACACTGACCTTAACTGAGGCAAGTGAGGCCTGAAGTTCTTTAGATGTTGTTCTGGGTTCTTTTGTGACCTCTTGGATGAGTCGTCGCTGCTCTCTTGGGGTAATTTTTGTAGGCCGGCCACTCCTGAGAAGTTTCACCACTGTTCCATGTTTTCTCCATTTGTGGATAATGGCTCTCACCGTGGTTTGCTGGAGTCCCAAAGCTTTAGAAATGGTTTTGTAACCTTTTCCAGACTGATAGATGTCAATTACTTTGTTTCTCATGTGTTCTGGAATTTCTTTAGATTGCGGCATGATGTCTTCCTTTTTGGGATCTTTTGGTCTACTTCACTTTGTCTGACAGGTTCTGTTTAAGGGATCTCTTTATTCAACAGGTCTGGCAGTAATCAGGCCTGGGTGTGGCTAGGGAAATTGAACTCAGCTTTCCCAAAAATGTGATTAACCACAGTTACTTCATGATTTAACAAGGGTCCAATTACTTTTTCACATAGGGCCATGTAGGTTTAGATATATATTTTTCCTTAATAAATAAATTCATCACTTAAAAATGCATTTTGTGTTTATTCGGGTTATCTTTGTCTTATATTTGTCAAATATTTAAATGTGTTTGATGAGCTGAAACATTTAAGTGTGACAAACATGCAAATAAATAAGAAATCAGGAAGGAGGCAAATACTTTTTCATTGCACTGTATAATTGTTGTCTTGTAATCCCACATTAAGTTACTGGTTTTATTGCTGTTCATCTCCATTTCCCAAATCCTGTCACTGCTTCATTTTCAACATATTCATAATTCTTCTAGTCAGCTGTCGTGATCCCTTCCTTCAGTCCAGTACTTTCCATTGAAACACTGGAAAAAGTTTCACAGGTACAATCTCTCTGTGGTCTTCATAACCAGAAGAAAAAGAAGCAGAATCTGTTTCTGTTTCACAGCTCACTTTTTGTTGGACAAACTTTTTTATTTTCTCCTTAGCATGTACTTCATCAAAAAATGATTTTGTCCCTCCATGGAAGAATAATTTGAAGACAGCTAGGTACAGGAGTTTGAATCTCACACATCCGTCTCAACATTCCCTGGATAGTATGATAAATGTGCTTCTCTGCTGACTGGTGTACAATGAGTAATCATTCTCCACAAACACTCTGCTGTCTCCCAACCTTAGTACTTGTCCTTCTGCCACGGTTTTGTCAAAATCAACTCCTTCTGCTGGTAGTATTGCATTTTTACTATTAAAGGTCTAGGTTGCTTTCTCATAGCCAGGTTTGAAGCATACACATGATGTGTCCTTTTAACTAATAACTCCTGTTGGGGAATATCAGTCCAGTTGCTTATTTCTGCTTTCATAAATCTGAATATTTGTTTAAATCTTCTTCCAATTTTTCAGCATTTTGTTGTTTGTATTGATATACTCCATCAGTGTTTTGTTTATTTTGACCAGGTCTGTGTGCATCTGTCTTATATCTTCCTGTAGGTTACTGGAATTCATGTCTGGAAGTTGCATTGCTTTTTGCTGAACAGCTGCAGAACATTTCCCAGTCAGTGTTTCTTCCTCACATTTTGTAGCTGGTTTTTTACGGGTCTTCTGTATTTCTTTTTTTTTCTTGGCATCCAGGCAGTATACTTAACTAGCCAGTTACTGAAAGTTACTCATAAACACAAGTCTACTGGCCTTCTCTGCTGAGTTTCTGTTTTCATACTGGAAGGGCTAGAAGTAGGCTGTTACTCAATGTGCAGCCATCTTTGAAGTACGTAGCTGTACGGATTTTGATAACTTCACTCGAAATTTGAAGTTCATATTTGTGCTGAATGTAATGTACCTCAAATTTTATACAAGCAGTAATGTTAAGCATTTAAGTGGAAAACAACATGTTGCCAATTCTTCGCCTTTACCCATGGAACTTTAAATGAAGAACCAAGTGTCTCAGCTTTGGTCAGTACCCTGTACTTACCTTCAAAGTGAAAATGATGTAACATAGTTGAGTTCCTTAACCCCATGCTATGAATTGTACTGTAGAGTCCATACCTGGTGATGCTATAAGTGCCATTACACCGTAATACGAGAAAGCTCCTGCTTCAAATTTCATTACTTCCTTCCCAGCTTCGACTTCTACTTTTCCCTGTACAGAAAGACAGAAAAACAGTTTGGTAAACATTGTTGTGAATATAATTTAATGCCAATAATTTCATAACCATGATAAAAAAACATTTTATGTTTGATTAATCATTTAAAGGATAATAAACTACAAATCATTGTGCTCTTAGAGAAATAGGATGTTTCTGAAAAAAATAAATTTTTGATGTTTTCTTGTATTCAGAGATGGAGCATTTAATATCTCTACAACCAGGCATCTAGGTATGCTGACAAATTTATTATTTTCTTTTTAAACACCTTTATTAAATTATCTTACGACACAGACAAGCATGCATTAATAGAAAAGAATATAAGCCATTTTAACATTTTCCATTTAAATACAGTATACATCACATATATTTTCCTTGCTACTACCATCAGTCCAAAATTACAAAAAAATTACTGAATTCTTGCCTTCCCTAATCCTCCTCGTGAACATTTTTATACATGTACTGTTCCCACAATTTCCTTGTGCTCCGATGTAATTTGCTCCTTACCTTTGGAAAAATCGCTCTTTCTGTTCATCTCTTTTATAATATACAATACCTCAAATACAATTGGTGTAGATTTTAATTTCCATTTTCTAATAAAAGCTGAGGCCTTACTATGTCTAGGCAATTCATATCCTGTATCCCAGCTCAAAAGAATCATTTCCTTACTTACAGCCACTTGCTCGCCCAATATTTCTGATAGAGTACTCTGTAGGGAATTTTTAAAATCTACCAACTCATTGCACTCCCAAAACATATGATCTGATATTGTCTTTTTTTGTCCATTTCTCAACTGATGGGTTTCGGATCTGTCCTTGGCCACTTGACAGACTTTAGGCTGCACAGCTCGAGCTCCTCCCTTACCCATAATTCCCTAACTACCTTAGATCTCATTTTCCACTTCAGCAATAAGATGTGGTCACCATTAGCTCGAGCAATTTGATTGATTTATTGGGATAAGTATATTCCATTTTTCACAGTATTCCTCTAGTTTTCACTAATTTTCTCTCTTAAATCCTCTTTTTATATATGTGTGTGTGTGTGTGTGTGTGTGTGTGTGTGTGTGTGTGTGTGTGTATATATAATATATATCACTACATTTTTAAGCTTTTTAGTAGTGTTAATGCTTAAGCCTTAAGCCCCCGCTCTTCTTAATTACCTTGAGGTATGTCTTTATTACCACTACTGGTATTTCTCAGATTCTGGAGAAACCTACTGGTTTCAAAAATGCTGCTTTTGCAGGCATAAGATCCCAGATTTGGAAAGCCATTCACTATATGTATACTGCTTACTTCCAGGACATCTTTTAGTTTCTTGTGACATTTGTGTTAGTTTCAGTAATAGAGCCTTGGTTGAAAGAAAGAATAAGCTTATATTGAAAGGTTTACTGCAGTCGTCTGCTTCTTCAGACTCTGCAGCACCATCTTCCACTAAGAAATCTTAGGGAGAATGCAGCCAAGAGATCTAAAGAATTGAGGAAGCTCTCCACCCTCAACTTTTTCAGTCTCGGCTGCACCTGAAAAGATATCTAAGTTGTCGGCTCCAACTATCTCCGAGAGCTCTATTCCAGCAAAAACAAAATCAAAATCTTCAGATCCATCTCCTCATTCAGGTCTGATCACGTCCGAATCTAAATCTCCAAGGTTTTCTCCTGAACTACTGTTTTCAGGGCTTCACTCTACCTTCCTGCAGAACACTCCTTGAAGAGCTGCCCGTCCATTATCTACCTCTTTTTCCCTCAGGTCATTCAGGAGCCTATCAAAAGTGTATGTGAACAGGATGATGAGAAAATTTCTCAGAACCCATGTTCTGTTTTGTGTTTTACTGTCTGTGTCTACCATCAGACCTGTGAGCCTGTCCACCTGTCAACACAGACTTTATAGCTCCTACTCTGATCCATCCTGTGATTTCAGAGCTTTCAGACTCAAGATTTCCAAGCTTGTCTGTCTTGGATCTGAATACTTGCCTTTCTTCAACTCCAGTACTTTCTCTGACCCAGATAAGTCTGACCTTGTTGGATCCAGAAGTATCTTGGGGTCTTAGCGTCGGCACTAGATCTGGTGAATTGGGTTCAACTGCAATGGTTTTGAAATTGCCCTCTTCTCCCAGAGCCTCAGTGGTGGACAACTTGAGTCTGACCTTTGTGTCGAGGGTGGAGTCAAGTGGGGATTGGATTTCTTCCCTCACAGGCTTCTTCAGATCTGGTGGGGTGATGCTGGGGTCCCCCTTGGCATCATTTTTCAAGGTAGTGGAGAGAGCTTTCTCCTGTTAATTGGAAAAGACACTCTTACCCCCCCCACCTCAGGTCCACCCTACACTTAACTGTTTTCTGTGGAAGCTGGGTCTTCTCATCATGCCCTGTTGGGACAGTTGGACAGATAGTCTTGAGACTGTCCTCATTCTGGACAATGCCAGCACTTCTGACCAGAACCTCCCACCGAAGAGCCCCCTCGGAAGTGGACATGCAAAAGAAGGCATCTAGATTCTTCATAAAAATCCTCAACTGAAGACACTGACTTCAATGAAGGGAAAGGGTCCCCCAGACCACCCCTTGAGGTTGTTTCATTTGGAGAAATTCTCAAACTTCTGAAAGAGATAGGAGGTTGGCCCCCCCTCTTCCCAAAAGGAATCAGTATTCCTTGAGGCTTTTGGGACCTGCACAGCTACGACTTGGGTAGTACCCCAGCAGATGAGACGATAGACCTCATTTCCCGCTGGGCTTGGAAGGATCTGGATATCCTGCAGCCCATCCCTAAATCTCCAGACATATTTTGTGACACCTAAATATAGAGTTCATTGGAGCAAGGATCCCACTGTGGATGCTATGGTGGTTTGTGGCAGCCACCAGGAAAGAACTATTAGAACATAATTCTTTTGCCCATCCTCCTAATAGGGAATCTAAGGCATTGAACAGGTATGGAAAGTGTGTCCATATGTCAGTGACCTTTGCCCTCAGATCTCTGAATTATTTGGCACATGTTATGAGATTCTAGAGGGAATTGATTAAGCAGTTTTTCAAGAAACTGTCAGGGCCCACTTCTGTGGAGGACAAGAAAACAGTTTCTTTTCAACTGGCCACACTCCAGTCATTGTCCATGAGACTGATATGTCATGCTTCAAAGTGAGATGCTAGTGTGGTGGGTTCAAGCTTAAACATTACAAGGCATCCCTGGATTCTCCTCTGTGATTTTGTGGAGCCCTCTAAATCTTCATTCATTAGCGCTCCTTTTGATGGGTCCACATTATTTTTTCCTATGATGAAAGAGTCTCTCTCTAGGAGCAAGCAAGATGGGAAGACCCTTTCTGCCACAGGAATCCATTTTTCTACTTCTCAAAGGACCTTAACCTGAAACAAGAGAGGGGGTGGAAAATTGCTGTTTAGAAAACTGCAGGGTTCTTCCCATGACTTCTATGGAGAAAGATCCCCTCACAGCAAGGTGGAGGGAGCCTACAGCATCACTGCTTCAGAAATTAATTCTTGGATAAGTCTTTTCAGCATCCCCGTAGGATTACCCAACTGCTGCACTTTGGAGGCAGTTGGGGGTGTCTATATTTGCATCCATAAGCCTGGGCATCCATTACCAAAGATTCTTTGGTGCAGAGTATATCCAGAGGCTGTTATGTACCATTTTTCCTTCTTCCCCCAAAACGTAACTGAAAAATTCCCAATATTCCATCCAGTCAGAGAAAAGCTGCAGCTTCAGAAATAAAAAAAACTGTGAGAGAAAGAGTCATCCAACTGATCCTGCCAAACCAGCAAGGGAACTTATTTGAGTTTCCTTTTGGGAGCAAAGAAAGACTGGGGACTTCAGTCCTATTTGGGATCTCAGCAATCTAAATCAGATTATAACATGCTCGAATGTCTGGATGGTCACTGTCTAGTCTATGCAACCACTGTTAAGGAAGGACATTTGGATGTGCTCTAAAGATATTCAGAATGAGTACTGTTACATCAAGATACACAGGCACTCCAGAAGATACCTACACTTCTGGCTGGTAGCCAGTCACTACCAGTTCAGAGCCCCACCCTTTGGTGTCATGACAGCCCACCAGGTGTTCACCAAGTGTATGGCACTGGTTGCAACTCACATGAGGCTGCATGGATTCCAGGTGTTTCAGTATCTAGACGACTGGCTTATATCTGCTTCCAACAATCCTCTACAAATTCAAGGCAGGGGACCATTTGCTGCATCACTATTGACAGCTGGGCATTACCATAAAAGTCTCATCTTTGTCCAGCTTGAACTCTGAAATTCATTGGTGCCCATCTAGACACACAATAACAAGTGGCAAGCCTTCCTCAATCAAGATTGCAGACTTTAAGGAAATGGGCAGTACACATCCTTAACTCTTCATTCTCCTCCAACCAAACTAGTTCTGCAACTGTCGGATTCCATGGCAGCCTTCATAGTTCTAGTTCCTTTGGTGTGTTTTCACATGAGAGTATTACAGTGGACCCTAGCAGTAAAGTGGTTGACAAGACATAGACCAGTGTCAACCCCATTCATATTACAGCTGTTTCCAGACGTCACATAGCATGGTGGGTTCATGCAGATGAAGTTGCCCAGGTCCGCCCTTTCATACATCCCTCCCCCAAAACCACAGTGACTACGGATGCCTCCCAACTGGGGTGGGGGACATTACTTGGAAAGGACAGTCCAAGGCACGTGTACTCAGCCGGAGTCCAACCTACACATTAATGTCCTAGAAATGAGAGCAGTCCTAGATGCAATGTAGGCATTTCAATATGTTCCAACCTATAGATGGTTACAGTTCAGACGGACAACATGTTAGTAGTCTGGTATGTCAACAAACAAGGGGGAACTGGATCTTACCCACTTTGCAAGGAGGTAGTGTGAGTGTGGTGATGGATGATCTCTGCAGACCTCTTTCTTTTGGCAATGTATATTCCAGGGAAAACCAACATGCTGGCAAACAAACTGATCACGTATATTTTACTTCCAAGGGGGGATAGCCATGCTGTGACCTTTTGCCTCTTCCCTCAAAACCAACTGCAGCAGGTACTTTATCCTGGTCACCCCGGAGGGGAAGTCACTGAAAGATGCTCTAGTTCACAACTGGCCCTCAAGTCTACTATACATCTTTCCTCTCACTTCTTTTATCCCCAAGTTTATTCAGAAATCTTGAACAATAAGTAACCACAGAAAAAATGCAAGTGGTCCACAGCTGTACCTTCACTCTTCTTTATCTTTTGGCTGCTTCCGTTAGGAGTCAAAATAGTGGATCATTGGTCCACAGAATGAGTGGCAGGAGAGTTTTACAGTGTCTAATTGCTATCCCAGTGCCCAGCCTTCCTCAGAAGGCACACACATGGACACACTCACACCTAGAGCCAATTTAGAATGTCTAATCCACCTGCAGCATGTCTTGGGAATGTGGGAGGAGACAGGGGCACCTGGAGAAAACTCACACGAACACCAGGAGGACACACAGACTCTGCACAGAAGGCACCCCAGCCGAGAATTGAACCAGAGAACCTCTTGCTTTGAGGTGACAACGCTGACTGCTGTGCCACCCCCACAGTTGTACTTTCACTACTAGTCTTTATTATAAACACTTAGCCCTTTCATTGTCAGTAACAGAACTTCATCAGAGTGTCACAAACTTTCCACCAAACCACATTTAAACCTTCTCTCAACCAATCAACAAGTAGGTCATGAATAATTAATTTGTGTTATGCAGTGCTTTAAAAATTTTCACAAAGGCAAAGTATTTATCTAAAACATGCATACATAAAAATATAAGAAAGAGGCTCTACAAAGCAGTTCATTCTATAGTTATATATGAAGTTTATTTGGAGAAAATGATTGGATTTTGCCTGTGCTGTTTGACCAACTGTGAATGGTTTACAGAGGGCATAGACTGTTCTGCAGGTAATGATTGGTTACTGGTTCCTGAAGCCACTTGTAAAGATTGTGTATTTGTAGAAAAGGAGTAGGCCATTTCTAAGTTAATGATTGGCTATTGATGAACGGATTAATATAGATGAAATTTACACCAAAACGTGTGGACTATTTTATAAATAATGTTTGGTCTTTGACTCTTGAGGCAGTCTAGTGATATTTTGCCCATAGTAGGCATAAATCTTTTTAATGACTATGACTGGTCAGCAGTTTTTTTTAAAAACACATGGACTCATTCTATGATTTTATGGATCTGAAGAAGTGTTCTTTAGTAAAGTGAAAGTTATTATCCTTATGCTTTTATTTTGTTTTTTTTTTAAGTTTATGATTCTGACTGTGGTAGTTGGTCTCTCTTTTTACTTTTTCATTATCAGCAAACTCGATCTGAGGTAACTCATTAGTAGTTTGGAGTGGAGATTATGGGTAAGAAGAGGAGCTTGAAGTGACATCCAGGATGGCTGCACACTGAGTAACAACTTTTTTTCCAGCTCTCCCAGTGTGAAAACAGAAACTCAGCAGAGAAGTCCAGCAGACGTGTTTTTATGGGTAAATTTCAGTAACTGGCTAGTAAGTGTACTGCCTGGATGCCAGTAACAGAAAAATACAGAAGACATGGAAACATCAGCTACAAAAAGTGAGGAAGAAACACTGACTGGGGAACGTTCTGCAGCTGTTTAGCAAAAAGCAATGCAACCTTCATACATGACTTCCAGTAACCTTCAGGAAGATATAAGTCAACTGCATACAGACCTAGTTAAACAAAACAAAACACTGATGAAGTATATCAACACAAACAACAAAAGGCTGGAAAAAAATGGAAGAAGCTTTAAACAGATATTCAGATGAGATGGTAAAGCTGCAAAAGTCCGAGGTCAAAATGAAGATAAGGCTGGCTGAATATGAGACTGCTCAGGAAGAGATGTTTAAAAAATAATAGAATTAGAGGACAGAGCACATAG
Organism: Protopterus annectens; assembly: GCF_019279795.1. Taxonomy (NCBI): domain Eukaryota; kingdom Metazoa; phylum Chordata; order Ceratodontiformes; family Protopteridae; genus Protopterus; species Protopterus annectens. Next base: position 820,674,234 of record NC_056748.1, read on the forward strand.
CGAAAGTTTGAAATTTTCAGCTATACCAGAAAAGCTGGAAGGAACAAATTGGATTAATTTTATGAAAGCACAAATAACCAACAGGACTGGTATTCCACAGCAGGAGTTGGTAGTTGAAAGGGCACATTGTGTGTGTGCTCCAAAGCTAGCTATAAGAAAGCAACCTAGACCTTTAACAGTAAAGATGCAATCCTACTAGCAGAAGGAGCTGATTCTGAGAAAACTCTGGCAGAAGGACAACATACTAAAAGTGGGAGACAGCAGAGTGTTTGTGGAGAATGATTACTCACTGTACACCACATCAGGCAGAAGAGGAATAAATTCATTCCACTATTCAGGGAATGTCGAGATGCGGTTGTAAGTTTCAAACTGCTGTATCCAGTTGTCTTTAAAGTTTTCTTTCCTGGAGGGACAAAATCATTTTTTGATGAAGTGCATGCTAAGGATGAAATACAAAGGTTTGTCCAACAAAAATTGAGCTGTGAAACAGCAAGAGATTTAGCTTCTTCTTCTTCTGGTAAGAAAGACCACAGAGAGACTGTACCTGCAAAACTTTTTCCTAGTATTTCAATGGAAAATGTTGGAGAGAAGGAAGGGAGTATGAGAGTTGGCAAGAAGAATCAGTAGAGTATGTTGGAAATGAAGCAGAGAAAGGATTTGGAAGATGGAGAAGAACAGTAATAAAACCAGTAACTCAGTGGGATTACAATGTAATAATTATATTTGTAAAATATGACAGAACAAGAAAATATGGAAATATTGGATTTTTTCAAAATATTTTGGATTTGTGGGGAACCCTGAAGTATATCATTAATGTTCGGAAGAATGTTTTGGGGAAGGGAAGAGAGGGGAGAAAGCTAACTGTAAGTAAATAAAACCTTTTTTCTTAATAGTAATGTATTTGGGGTGTATAGTTTTCTTTGCACAATATTTTAAGTGTGATGGGGATTGTAAGCAGGCACTGTCATTTTTCTTTTTCTCCCCTCTTCTCTCTTTTTTTGTACAGTTTTGAGAAATATTGGCAATGCAATGTAAAACAAATAAGCCTGATTAAAAATGAATGGCAAAGGTAAAAGTAATGTGCTTTTTTCATTCTTACATGGGGAAATTACTATATTAAGGACCTTAGATTGATTTGTTTTAAGAGAGAGTAAGTAAATGAAAAAGAATATTGACTATTATGAGGCTTTTTTCCTAGAAAATGCATGTATACTTAGTAGCAATTCTGCAGCTGGTCTTCATGTTTCCATGGAAACAGTCTGATAAAGAGAAACTGGCTGTCTAACTCTCCTGTCTACATGGAGACAGTCTGATAAAGAGAAACTGGAGACAGTCTGGTGGAAGGGGATTGGCTGAAGGGAAAAGAAAAAAAGAGAAGAGAAATTGGCTAGGACATAATGTTCTCTGAAAGCAAATAGGGGTTTTCCCAGCTGGGAGGGCTTTAACGATAAGACAAAACCAATTAGACTTGAAGTAAAGTTTTCTCAGTTTTTTAAATACAATTGGGATACTAATATAAACAGGTGCTTTTATTTTTTTTTCTTTTTCTCCCTTCTTCCTTTTTCTTTGTTAAGTTTTAAGAAATGTAGGCACTGCAGTGTAAAAATAGGGGAGAGAGGACACATGGGGGAGAAAGGATAGGTCTGGTTAAGAGAGTATGACAAATAAAAAATCAGTATGCCTTTTCCCATGCTTACATAGAGAAATGAATGGGTTAAGACCCTAGGCGTTATCCAGTAACAAATTTATTACAACGCATGTAAATGAAAAAGAATGTTGAATATTATAAGGCTTTTTTTCTGGTAAACAGGGTACCCTTAGCGTTTTGTGTCTGGTTTGCTTGTCACTAGAAGACAATTTGATAAAGAGAAATGACTTGGAGAAAGTGCTTACTGAAAGCATTCAAGTGTTTTCTCAACTGGGAGAGCTATAAAGATAGACAAACTCAAGTAGCACTTACTAATAGCACATGCTATTTCATGCATCTTAGCATGACTAACCTTTCTTTTTGGTTAACTCTAGCCTGTCTGTGTGGCTATCAGCTTAGAACTTTTGTTCTTATTAGAAACCAAAAACTTCAGTAGTTGAAGATGTTCATAATTTTGTGTTATTATTATTAAGTTAATAGGTTGTGGGTGGGTTTTGGAGGGGGTTGTTTGGTCTGTTTGAGGGCTTTCAAAAAAAAGTTATGTAAGATGTGGCATAGGTTGAAATGGATATGACAAGAAACAACTGTATAGACCAACCAAAACTGGAACTAGACATTTAACAAAAAGACAGTTATACATAAAAGGTGATAATAACTATATAAGAAAATGATGCTTTCTGTAATGTCTCTCAGTCTGAATTGTCTTACAGATATAAAAATGAAAGAGTAGTATAAAAGGTGATAATAACTATATAAGAAAATGATGCTTTCTGTAATGTCTTTCAGTCTGAATGGTCTTACAGATATAAAAATGAAAGAGTAGTGAGCTACATTAAAAATGTAGAGTGCAAGTAGCTGTGCTACAGGCGACACACCTGGAAAGAACTGAACACGTAAATTTGATAAAGAAAGGTTTTCAGGATGGTTATTCAGTGGAATAGCTGGGGCAAAGGAAAACAGGAGTACTTACAGTAATTGTAAGAGGAGCTCCAATAGTGATAGAAGAGGAAAAAAGATAATAAGGAAAGATATATAGTACTAAGGGGCTACTGGCAAGGGAAGAGGATTACACTAGCATGCATTTACATTCCACCTAAAACTGCAACAATGGAACTTAAGAAAAATCTGGGAGAAATAATCAGCTTTCAGGAAGTAATATTACTCATAGGTGGAGACTGGAATTTGGTTTGCAACAGTGAAGATGTGTCTGGGGGGCATCTAGTAGGGAAAATATAACAAAGGAGGGTAGATTTGTGAAGAATTTTATGAAAATGTTTGGCATGGAAGATGTGAATTCAGTACTAGGAGTTTGGAGTGCATTTACATATTATTCTCCAAAATACAACACTGGGCTATGCTAGATAGAATTTATATCTCACAGGAACATGTGCATTTAATTGAACATCTTGAAACGCACCCAATACCTATTTCAGATCATGGGCCAGTAATAACTAAAATAAAAATGCAAGGTAATGAAGTGAAAATGAACCATAAGTGCTTTCGCACCTATTGGCTGAAAAGACAGGAATTTAAGGAATGGGTTTTGTAATTAATTCAGGACCTACTAGAGAAGATAGAAATGAATGAAAATATTGCTAGGGAGTGGGATAAAATTAAAGTGGAGTTTAAAACTAGGGTGGAATAAAGTAAAAGGAGATATGGCTAAGAAGTAACAAGAATTATTTAGACGGATTGACAAATGTTGAAGTACTGCAAAATAGGGGAAGTCTCTCAGAACAAGAAAAGGAGCAGCTGCAGAATGCAAAACAGAAAATAAGGGATTATCTCGATAATATGCATGAGTTTAGAAAGATTACTGTTAAGCAACTGTTTTTTGATAATAATTCAAGAGCACAAAAACTGTTAGAACAACGACTCAGGCAACAGAAAGTGGAAACAGCTGTCACCAAGCTTAGGGAGCCTATAACAAGAGATCCTGTAGAAATATTAGAAGTATTTCAAAAAAATTATAAAAGTTTGTATAAAGCAGAGACATGTGGAAATCAATAAAAAGTACAAATGGAAATGTTTATGGAATAATTAAATAGGCCATGGTTAGAGGTAGATGAGGCTCAGTTACTAAGAATTAGGTTAGGAAGAGATGAGATAAAGATGGCTATGTATAACCAAGCTACAGGAACGTTCCCATGAATAGATGGCATTCATGTGTAAGTTTGGAAACTCGGAGGGGAAGCAACTGATAAAGATCTGAAAGGTTTTGTTTGACAGTATTTTAAGAGGTGAAGTATCCTGGAAGAAGGCGGTGGTGACGGTAATACCTAAAGTGGGTAAAGATCCATCTGCTCCAGCTTCATACAGGCTCGTTTCAATACTAAACCATGATTATAAAGTATTTTATGTTTATAATGGGTAAAGGTATGACAAAAATAATACCAAAATTGATAGATATAAATCAGTGTGACTTTGTGGAGGGGAGGCAAACATTTAACAATATTAACAGAACACTGATAAGTCACAGGGAAGGAGAATGTAAGAAAACACAACTGTTATTGGTAGGTCTTAATGCAGAGAAAGCATTTGACATGAGTAGACTGGGACTTTATGAGTAGGGCAATGGAAGCATTTACTTTCCTTATACAATTATAAGGTTGATTAGGAGTATGTATGAGGGATCAGAGGCGAAAATTAAAGTGGGTGGGGTCCTCTCTGATAACTTCTGATTGAGTACAGGAACTAGGCAGGGGTGTCACATTTCCCCTTTGTTGTCTGGATTACATTTAGAACCACTGGCCAAGAGAATAAGGGGCTGAGAAATTTAAGGCTATAACTTGTATGGTAGTTAGGAAAAGCTGGCTGTATTTGCAAATTATATTTTATACATGATATGCAGGTAGGTGCGAGTGTGTGTGGGTGTGCCTTCTTTGAAGGTTGGGCGCCGGGCTGGCAACTCGACACCATAAAAATTCACTGCCAGTCATTAGCGGAACAGAGTTCAGCTGTGGCGACTCCTCACTGGGAAAAGCCGAAAGACAGTTTTTATTATTCTATACATGACAAAACCAGAAAGGGATATTACAGTGTTGTGGAACATTTTAAGGTAGTTTCAAATCTTCTCAGGTTGCAAAATTAATGAAGCTAAAACAAAGGCAATAACTGTAAATTATGTACCCACACACAAATTGATCCAACTATATCCATATTTATGGAGACATGATAAAATGAAGTATTTAGGAGTATGTCTTAGAAATGACTCTGTTGTGGCACCTAAGAATATGTGGGAAGAGAATAAACAGAAGATAATACAAAAACTGAGAAACTGGAAGCTTTGTTATATGAATATGGATAGGATAGTAAGATACAAGCAATTAAAATGTTTTTAGACCCTTTAGTGTTATACACCGGTCAGGCATATTTTTATCAACCAGAGGAGAATCTGTGTATAGGAATTAAAAGGAGTTGAAGGATTTTACCTGGGAAGGGAAGATAGCAAGTGTCAAGTGGGATAAGCTGATTTTTCCAGTAGCACAACGTGGACTAGGATTGCTCGATTTGAGGGGGTATTTTTGAGCAACACATCTTAGGCTCTTATACTTAGCAAAAACAGAAAACTATAATTCCAAGTGGAAAGGAATGATGATACAGGGGAAAGCTCAACAAATACAGAGAGATTTTGGATACAGACTCTTAAAGAAAACAACAAAAATCATACAGAGTATTATATTCATAAAATAGCAGGGATTATTTTAAGAACTAAACCAGCATGAGAATGGAGAAAAGAGATTCTGCCAATAGGGATGACTATGGGATACAGATAACAGGCAAGATGGGGCTGGAATTTATTGGAGAAAACTGGCACAGGAACCAAGGTATTAGGAGCAAATAACTAGAAAGGGAAAGGTAATAGAATGGGAAGAGACCAATAATTTACTTGGACTGCAGGTTAGAGATTGCTTTCCATATCAAGGATTGATATCAGAGTATAGTCAAAGAGAAATAAATAGGGGGGTCCTAAATGAAAGACCAACACTGGTAGAGTTTTTAATAGAATCTAGAACAGAAGCTGCCATTAAAAAAGGAATAATTAGTAGATAATATATTGCATGATAATTATAGGAATCAATCAGTGGAGCTTAGAAAGGATTAGGAAGAGAGACTGGATAAGCAATTCACAAAGAGACAATGGGGATATATATATATATATATATATATATATATATATATGTATATATATATATATATATATATATATATACATATATAAAATCTTCTCAAATATGGAATGTCTAGAAGATTTAGGATCTTTGCCTGGAAGTGTTACATAGGTGTTTGTGTACTCCAAGTAGACTCCAGAGAACTTTTCCTCAGGTGGATCGCAAATATTGGAGGTATGATGGGCAAGAAAGAGGTGGCGGTGAACATATTTTTTGGGAGTGTAATGAGCTGGCATACTTTAGGGATTCACTGCAACCCGCTCTGTCGGAGATGCAGGGTGAGTGGATAGGATGGACTGGAGAGATGATTTTTTTGAGCTATGATACAGAATCGGAATTGCCTAGACTTAGTAACGCCTTATTGAGTCTAATTATGGTGGCTGGTAAAAAAGCAATTACTAGAAAATGGAAATCAAAGTCAAGATCAAACTTTACTAGAAGTAGTGAATACAGTAACAAAGATAAAACAACTGGAATGGGGATCTTTAGAAAAGGAATGGGACAAACTACATAGAAAAAAAATGGGAATTTTGGGAACAATATATGCAGAGAAGGAAAGAGGTTTAAGAGGCAGGATATGAATGAGCCATATAATGCTTAACTGACAATGACTGGATAGATTATAAGTGATGTATAATGTTTGTAACTATAGTTTTTCAGTGGTGTCTGTGATGTATAATATTTGTAACTAAAGTAGTGTCAATGTTGTCTTTCATTTATATAAATGTAAGATTGCTTATGTCGTACATGATATTTTAATAAAAATGTTTATTGAAAAGAAAAGAGGAGCTTGAATTACAGAGCCTAAAGACTGTCAAGTGGCCAAAGATGGATCGAAGAGTCAGATCCGTGACCCATCAGTTGAGTAAGGATAAAAACAGACAACACAGATGCACAGTTATGGTGAGTACAGTGCTATAATTTCACAGTTGCCTCTTTCTTCTCCATCACACCTTCAACATTTGTTATCTACCTGAGGAAAAATTCTTTGAAATCTGCTTGGGATGTAAAAATACCCATGCAAACACTTCCAAACAAAGATCCTAAACCGTCTGGACTTGGTTACATACTTGGGACCCATACACATATTTTCCCATTGTTTACTTGTAAATTGCTTTTTCAGTCTCATTTCCCAGTTTTTCTAATCTCCTCTGATTGAGTCTTGTAGTTATCATACAATATTTTATATATCCTACTAATTATCCCCCTTTTTAACATCTGCTTCTGTTCTAGATTCAGCTGAAAACTCTACCAGAGCACATCTTTCACTTAAAATTCCCCTATTCCTTTCTCTTTCCCTGTGCCTTGATATCTAACCCTGGTAGGGAAGGCAGTCTCTAGCCTGCAATCCAAAATATCTTCTTAGTCTCATCCCACTCTATTACCTTTCCTGCTTGAGTTATTTCCTCTCAATATCTTTGTTCCTTTGGCAGGTTTCTCCAGTAAATTCCAGCCCCCATCTTCCCTATTTTCTGTACCCCTAGTTACAGTTATCCCTTTTGGCAAAATCTCCTTTATCCATTCCTGTATTGGCTTAGTTCTTGTAATACTTTCTACTACTTTATGAATATAATATTGTATATGGTTATTAATCTCCTTAAGGATCTGCATCCAAAAGCACATTCTCTCTCTCTATTTGCTGAATGTCCCCCTTTCTTTATCATCATCCCTTTCTGCTTTGAATTATAACCTTCTGCTTGTGCTTGTATATATGAGCATTAACTGTGTAGGTCTAAAATATCCTGTCAAATCAGGTAAACTTAACCTTGTTCTAGTGTAAGGATCAACTTATCCCACTTAACTCTTGCCATCTTTCCCTCTGAGATAAATTCCTTCTTTTCTTTATTAATTATTGTCCACAACTTCTTCTCTGATTGATAAAGGTATGCCTGACTCATACACAAAGCTAAAGGGGAATAAAAACATTTTTCTCTGCTTGTATCTTAGTATCCATATCCATAATTATGAGTCTCCATTTTTTTTATTTTTGTATTATAATCTGATGATGTTAATTTTCATTCATTCCTCAACAAGTGGGTTTGGATCCAACTCAGCCGCTTTTTTACAGCTCATGGGTACTGGAAACTCTTGAGCTCCTCCTTTACCCATAATGCTGTAGAGCCCTACCATACCCCAGATCTTATTTCCTGCCTTCGTGTACGGACATAGTCGCTGTTAGCTCTCGAGCTTTAGTGTTGTTCTTTGTGAGTAAAGTACAATATTTACTTTTTATACCCTTTGTAGTTATCTTCTATAATATATTCCTCCCTTATCCATCCTACACTTATCAGTGTAATTCAGCTTACCATTGTTCTTAACCTTTTCCCTCCTCTACTCTTATACCCTTGTGGTGACTTCTTTAATTACTGTTTTGGTAATTTTTCACTTTCTCTTTTCTTTCTTTCCTTTCCGTTAAAAAAAAAAAATTCTTCTATTATTGCGATTGTAATTTTTCACCAGTATGGCTGAAAAATCTGGATTTAAAAATGTAATGATTGTGGGCATAACATCCCTCTTTCAGATGCACATGATTCTTGTGTGTACTGCTTAAGGTCAGCTCATTTGAAAGAATCTTAAGACATTTGTAAAGCCTTTAATCCACAGGCCTTAGTGGACCACAAAAATAAGTTTATTTTGAAAGCATTATTGCTGACTTCCTTTTCTGAGTCTTTATCTGGAGCGCAAACCTCCAGTAGATTAGAGAAGATGGAGTCCAGAAAGCATCCATATGAACCTTCCATATCCTCCACTCCTAGCTCTTTTCCTACTTTTGACCTTCATCTCAAGGTATATAAGCACTTGGATACGAATCTGTCAGATCCAAAGACTAAACCCTCAGATCCGACAGCTTTGGATAACAGTTGAACATCATCTGATCTGACACACTCAGAGCTGAAAAAGCTTCCTAGGACCTGATATGCATCTCTAGATCCTGTTCCTTCCCATCTTCATCTCCCTTCCTAGACAGACACCATCATTCTAGGACCCCTTCAGTGACCTCTTCTTTTCATACTTCCAGGACTCTGACAGAAGCAAATGTGGATAGAATGATGAAGAAATTTCTCTCGGCACAAGTACAGATGGGAGTTCTCCCGGGTCTTCCACTTTGGGTCCAGTACTACTCCACCTGTTTTGACTTCTTCTCAGATCTGACCTTTGGACCTTTGGAACTCTTGGATCCCAGACTTTGGAGAACATCTGTGTCAGATCCCAAGATTGCTGTATCTTCTACTCCAATACCTTCTCTTAGTGGACTGGCTTCAAGCATGTCATATCCGGATGACTCTCACAGCCATAGCACTGTTGCCGAATCTGAGGTGTTGGAGTCAACTCCAAAGTTGTCTGAGTTGTCTCTGCCCCCAGGAGCCTTGGCTTTGGGCAGCTCGGCTCCAACATCTGCCTCAGATGGACTGATTTTGGGTCAGAGGGAGCTGATGGTCTGGAAGCATGTCTTCTCATCACCATTGGCCTCCTTCTCCCCAGGGCATTCTGCCTTTGAGGTAGTGGAGAGAGTGTTCTCTACTTCCGAAGGAAGAACAATTCCTTCCCCCCAATCCGTCTTCCCAATCTCATATGTCTTAGTACCTAGAGGCCCAACACTCATCTCCACAGGGACAGCCAGCCCATAGTCTCCAGAATATCCATCAGGGTATACTCATATCTTCTGATATTTCTCCCGATCTTTCTGCCAAAGAAGTCCCTAGGAAGAGAAAGTGCAAAAGGAGGCACTTAAGACTCTCCTCAGTCATGGAGGATGCTAATTTTGATGAGGGGAAGGATCCGCAAGATCACACCTGATGACATATCCTTTGGAGACATCCTGGAGTTCCTCAAACAAAGGGGTGGTTGGTCTACCAATAACACTTCCCTAGAGGAATAGGTATTCCTGGAAGCCTTTGGGTCTGGCCCATCTACCACCTGGGTGCCTCTACCTTCTGATGAGCTCATTGATTTGATCTCTAGGTGAGTGTGGAAGGAACCTGGTTCTGTTGAGCCGATCCCCAAGAGACCAGACAGGATCCTGACACTACGGAAAGGAAGAGAATTTTGGAGCAAAGGAGTACTGGTAGATGCCATAGTAGTAGTGGCAGCCACAGAGAAGTAACTCACAGAACAGAGTTCATCTGTCCATCCCCCTAACACTAGGGTGTTGGACAGATCCAGAAAGCATGTATGTGCTTTAGTGACTTTTGCACCTAGGTCATTGAATTATTTGGCACACTTCACCAGACTTCAGAGAGCTCTGATTAAAGATATCCCAAAATCTCTGTCTGGGACCATTACGTCTGAGGCAGAGAGTTCCGTTGCCTCATAGTTGGCTACCCTACAGTCTGTTTCAAATTCTTCTCACATTGGCTCAAGATGATTGTCGTTGTTGAAGTGACACCCCAACCCAAAGTGCAAATGGGAAAAGGGGTTGAGAATGGATGTATGGATGGATGCAGCTGAAGGTACCTCAAGGGAAGAAGTTCAGGCATTTCCATTAGGAGACACGCTTGGATGCACCTGTGTGATTTCATGGAGCCCTTCAAGTCCTCATTCATCAATGCTCCCCTTGATGGAAGTTCTCTGGCCCCAAAGTGGTCAGAAAATGTGGTTCAGAAAATCCCAGGGTCCTTTCCATGTCACACTTGGAGATAGTTCTCCCAGGGGCAGAGGGGGTACTCTAATGGGAAATGCCACCCATGCGATACAGGAGGCCCGCAGAATCAAGGATCTAGGGACAATTTCTCTGACAGATCTTACCAGTGCTCCTGAAAAAGGCCCGATTGTCCACCTCTGGAGGCAGTCAGGGGTTGTCTGTCCCTGCACCAGATAGCCTGGCTAGACATTGCAGAAGATACAGGGGTGCAGAGGATTATTTCCAGAGGTTATATTACTAAACAAATCAGTTCAGTACATGAAGTTCCGGATGGTTACGGTTCAGTCCATGCTTACTATCACATAAAAATGAACAGACAATCCAGAGAATACCCACACTTCTGGCTGGGAGCCAGTCATTACCAGTATAGAGCAATGCCCTTTGGCTTCAACACAGTCCCCATGGTGTTCACCAAATGCATGGCAGTAGTAGTATTCCACATATGGGTTTACTCCTCTTGCTTCGCGTACGTCCGGCCAGTATGCAAAGGTTTTCAGTCCCTACACAGTGCGTGGGACGTCTGATGTGGTTCAAGGAACGTGGGCCATAAAATTGACATCTACATGCACTAGCCCTCAGAAATGAAAACCCCAGTCAGAACCAGTCCTAGAAGGGCAGTGCCCATCCTGTGCCACCCAGAAATGGAAATGCAACCTAACAGTAGGTGGTGGGGGTGGGAAGGAATAGTGCAATATGGAAGAGAAGGACATCTATGGTTATTGTAAGATTTTACACAACTTTCCTAGGTCCTTCTATTCCCATGTTGCAGTATTCCACATATGAGTGAGTGCCAAAGCTCACTGAGAATGGGGAGGTGGCCTAGAGGCTGATTCCAGGAATCCATGAAGGACAGCTTTGACAAACCCTGCTCTAGTTCTAGAGATGTGATCTAGCTTGTAATTCTTGGTAAATATGTATACTGATGACCAAGTAGCCACTTTGAGAATGGTAGCAGTATCCAGACCCTTTAAAAAAGCTCCAGAGGAGGCCATAGCCCTAGTGGGGTGTGCTTTAACAGTACCTTGCAGGGATTTACCATGGAATTGGTAGCAGAAGGTGATGGTCTTGGAAATCCAGACAGAGATGGTCTGTTTCGCCACTGCGTTCCCCGTGAAAGGAGATGAAAAGTTGGTCAGCCTGTCTGATGGACTTGGTTTTATGCAGGTAATACCTGAGCTGTTTGTGAACATCCAGGGAGTGAAGTACTCTCTGACTGTCCCCCTGTGGGTTAGGGAAGAACGTAGGTCATTCACCACCTTGGGCATGAAGGAAGGGTTAGTTCTAAGAGTAACCCTGTCATTGTGGAAAACTAGGAAGGGAGGGATGGCCGTAAGGACTTGTATTTCTGAAATTCTTCTGGCTGAGGTCGATGCTACTAATAATACAGTTTTCCAAGTACAGTGTTTTAGGGAAGCTTTGTCTGCTGGCTCAAATGGTGTGGCATAAGTTTTTCCAAAACATAGTTAAGATCCCATGGTGGTGGAAAGGGTTTCCTAGTGGATTTAAAATGAAGTACCCCTTTGAGGAAAAGCTTAGCCAGAAGTCTGGAAGTCAGAGGGGGGTCCAGAGAGAGGCATGCTGAAATTGCAGACAAGTGAGCTTTAACAGAAGAGTAAACCAAGCCTGCCTGCAGTAGCTCATACAAGTAAGACAGGACTAGAGGGGTCTCACTTGCAAGCAGAAACAGCTGTCTTTTTTGACACCATATAGCAAACCTTTTCTAGTTTGGAAGGTAGGATTTTCTTTTATTTGGTTTCCTGGCCTCCTACAGAACATTGAGCATGTCCTCATTGTGAAGGTGTCTGAAGGGGATCAGAATCCTATCACCACAGGGTGAGGTGCAGTAACTGCCTCTGTGGATGAATCTGGGATCCCTTGTACTGTGTGAGAAGGTCCACTCTAGGGGGGGGGGGGTAACTTGTTGTGATTGCCTTTAGCCAATTGTAGAAGTAGGGGGAACCAGTGCTGTCTTGGCCAGTAGGGAGTCACCAACAAGATTTTTGGTTTGTCCTGCTGGATTTTCAGCAGGACCTTCTGAATGAGTGGGAAGGGGGGGATGCATATAGATATTTCACCTTCCAGGAGATTGAGATGGCATCTGTTGCCAGTGTCTGCGGGTCTGGTATCCTGGAGTAAAAGCCAGAAAATTGCCTGTTGATGGAGGAGGCAAACAGGTCTTTTTGAGGTGTACCCCACCGGTGGAACAGATCCAGGAAGACATCCCTGTGAAGCATCCATTCATGGTTGTTTGTGATTGTTCTGCTCCGATAGTCTGCCTGGGAGTTGTGGAGAGAGGGGGTGTAGACCGCCTGCATGGTCACTCCCTGTGAGGTGGCTAGTTCCCATACTAGAATGGCCAGTCTGCAAAGTAAGTATGACTTAGTCCCTCCCTGTTTGTTGAGATACCATAGGACAGTGGTGTTGTCTGTGAAAATCTTCAATGGACCTTGCTGGAGATAAGGTAGGAAGGCTGGAAGGGCCAGAAGAATTGCCTTCATCTCTCAAACATTGATGTGTTCTAGTTTGTGAGGCTTTGGCCACAGGCCCTGCACCCTTCGATGGCTAAGTGTTGCTCCCCAGCCCAAGTCTGAGACATCTGCGTGCATGACCTGTGTGGGTAGAGGTGGTTGAAGGGATAGACCAGGATTGTAGGTCAGTTGTGCCAGCCACCACTGGATTTCCTTTTTGAGGCATGGGAGGAGGGGAATCCTGTACCCAAGAGGATGGGAGTGTTGTGGCCAGACTGACCAGAGATATCATTGTAACTTTCTCATATGCAGTCTTGCTAATGGTAGCATGGGAACAGTGGCTGCCGTGTAGCCCAGGAGTCTGAGGTACTGCCTTGCTGTCAATTCTGTCGATTGAAGGACCAGAAGCAGATGCTCTGTCAGGGTTTGCATCCTTTGGGGGGTAGGCTTTCATGAGGTCTGTGCGAATTCTGCATCCCAGGAAGATAATGTTTTGTGTAGGTTCCATGTGAGATCTTGGGAAATTTATGTGGAATCCCAGTGACTCTAGGAGGGACACTACCAGTTGTATGTGTAGCAGGAGGGTCTCCTTGTTGCCTGCCTGGATTAGCAGATCATTGAGCTAAGGGAATACTTGGATTCCCTTTGTTCTGCTGTAAGCAATCACTGGAGCCAAGCATTTGGTGAAAACTTTGTGAGCAGTCGAAAGACCAAAGGCAAGGCAGAGAACTGAAAGTGAGAACTGTCCACCAAGAACCTCAGTTATTTCCTGTATGTGGGCTTATTGGGGATGTGTAGATAAGCATCCTTTATATCTAGGATGGCCATAAACCCTTGGTAGAGTAGGAGGGGGAGAGGGAAGGCAGGGTCAGCATCCTGAAGGTAGGGACCTTTAGGAGAAGGTTGAGATGGGAGAGGTCTAGAATTTGTCTCCATGGTCCATCTTTTGTGGGAACCAGGAAAATCCTGGAGTAGAAACCTCTCCCTTTTGTGTCTGAGGTCACAGATTCTGTGGTGCCCTCGACCAGCAAGGCTTGCAACACAGGCTGCAGGAGGTGCAGCTGTTGTGTTGGGGGCTTAGGGATGCCCTTTCTCTCTGGGGGGGGGGGTGAGCCAGGTCATGAAGTAACCATTTTGAAGGATGGGTAGGACCCATTTATGTGATGTGATGCGAGTCCACACAGGGAGATAGTGAGAGTGACAAATTGACAGAAGTCGAGAGGGAGGGGGTGGAGGAGGCAAGGTAGGCGGGTAGTCAGATGCTGCCTGCCCTATTTGGAAAGGGCGGTCACTGGCTAGAGGAAGGTGAAGCTCTAGCTGTAGTGGGGCTTCCAGGTGGGTTTTCTAGTTCTGGTAGAAGCTGCAGGGTGAGAGTACTTATGAACTGGGTTTTAGCCAGGTAATATTTTTGAAATTTCGGTATGGCAGAAACAAGCAGGTGTTTCAAATCCTACATTTCTTTTCCTTTTTGCTGTAGTGACTTAAAGAGGAGGCCATTTTTGCACTAAACAAGGCCTAATCATCCAGGGGTGCATCCATAAGCTTTGCCCTAAAGTCCTTAGGAAGTGGCTGTAGGTGTAGCTAGGAATACCTTCTTAAGGCAGAAGCTGATGCTGCTGACCTAGGTGAGGCTTCAGCAGCATCATAGCTGCACTTTATGGAGTGCCTGATAACCTGGCCGATGAGGGCCAAAAGAGAAGATGATGATTTGGTAGCACAGTCTGGTGTATCAGCCAATTCCTTGGAGGCTTTTTCCAGGAGGGATAGGGCGTATTTTGCCATATGAGTCTGGTAATTTGTAGCCCTAAAGGACAAGGTATTTGAAGTGTATATGTTCTTACCCAGCCTTTCTATGGTCTTGCTGTCTTTGTCAACTGGAAGTATTGTGGTAGTGTGTAAGAGCTTAGAAACCTTGTCTGTGGAGATGGAGATAGTAGCAGGGTCTGCAGGTGGGCACTTTAGGAGGCACTTGGCAGTGTCAGGAACTTTGTAAAGTCTCGGGTCTGCATGGGGCAGGTGGTTGAGAGTCTGGGTTTAAGGATGCTGAGAAGAAGGCATCCAGGAAGGCAGGCAGGATTGGAGGAACAGCAGACAGTCTTGCGGAATCCATCTGAATGAGGTTGTAGTATCTTTTTTGTACCTCAGTCATCTCAGAGGATTCCCATTTAAAATAGTCTTTCATCTTAGAGATGGTTTCTCCAAAGGTCAAATCCTCAACTGGGAAGTCAGGGTTGTCAGATTCTTCCTCTGGGGAATGATATCTCAAGGAAGAAGAGATCTGGGAGGTGTAAGAAAGAGATTCTTCAGAAGAGGAATCAGAAAGGTCTTCCTCTTCCCTCATGGTAGGATCTGAAGTTTGAGGCCAAGGGCTCAAGAGTAGAGGAGGAATGCTAGCAGTCCCTGCAAAAGCAGGACGTAAGGCCATAAAAGCATTAAACAGGCTTTGACTGAATGTCTGCTAGTCAGGCATGCTTTCAGAAGGGGAAGAAAGGTACTTCCTCTTTTCTTTTCTGTTAATGGGCCTAGCTGGCGTCTGAAGGGTAGAAGACCTGGAATCCTGAGACTGTAAAGGACCAGAGGCATTCGACAGGCCTATAGCAATTGCTGACCCCCCCCCCCCGGCATCGGAGACCGATAGAACAGCCTCTACGGATGTGCCCTCCATCTGGGATTGTGCAGCTTCCGTAGAGATACCTGCTATATCCAAGGCAGTGGAATCCGATTCCTCTACCAGGACATCGGCCACAGGCTGAGTCAGACTTTAGAGGCGCAGTGGCAATAGTAGGCTGTAAAATCTTGTCCTTCTTCGGTGGTTGAATGGGTACATCGGATGAAGTCTCCATCCCTGACGCAATCTGTTTTAACCTTTTATTTTCTAAGTATAGGTTTAGTGCATGCAACTGACTATACAAGGTTTTGGGCACAAACGCCTGACAAATTGAAAAGGGCTTGTAGTCGTGCGACTGTCCTAGAGACACTGATCGTGGGCGTCCTTGTGAGGAATCTGCTGGCCACACGTACACTTGCCCTTTCTGGATGACATGAACAGACAATACAATAAAGAAAAAAGGACTGAAAGGTTCCCTAATGGAGTACTTATCTGATTTCTCAACTCCGACAGCAGCAACAGCAGGAACAGCTGGCATACGACTGGCAGCTGAGAAGTTCTGAGGGCTGGTTCGTGCAGATGTCAATTGTATGGCCCACGTTCTTCAGCCACGTCAGAAGTCCCATGTACCGCATAGGGACTGAAACCTTTTGCACACTGGCTGGCGTACGTAAAGCAAGAGGAATAAACCCATATGTGGAATACTGCAACATGGGAATAGAAGGACATACTGTGGTTCTGCAAATCTCAAGGCTTCACTTTAAACAAATGTAGTGATAGGTCCTCCAGAGGCAGGGGGAGATAATCATAGTTGACATTGCCCTTGTGGCAGAGATAGACAGCAAAATCAAGCCTTTTGGAGTCCCTTCTCTGACATTTCATTTCAGCACTCCTGAACGGTGGCCTGACTGCCACACATTGGAGGCAGTCAGGGATGTTTGACTCTGTATCCTCAGCCTGGATGTTCATCACTCAAAATTTATAGGTACAGACAGTCATAACCAGTGGATATACAATCCCAGTTGTCTATCACTCCCCTTACTCAATGAAACTTTCTGATGTTCCACCCACACAAGGAAGGGTGGAACACAAGGAATAAGAAAGTTGCTAGACAAATGAGTCATCCAAGATGTCCCACCAGACCAACTAGAAGTCTACTCAAGATTTTTTTTTTTTTTGATGTCAAAGAAAAATGGGGATCTCAGCTGCCAAAACCAGTGTGTGAAGCAGACAACGTTCTGGATGGTCACAGTTCAGTCAATTCTTCTGATTTTTAAGGAAGGACAACCGGATATGCTTGATAGACATAAATATGATCAGGTAATCCAGGAGGTGCCTAAGTTTGTGTCTGGGAACCAGTCATTTCCAGTTCAGAGCACTTCCCTTTGGTCTCACCACAACCCCCCAGGTGTTCACCAAATGCATGGCAGTGGTTGCAGCCCATCTCAGACTGCAGGGGTTTTGGGTGTTCCCATACATAGATTATTACTTCGTAACCACTCCCACCAGGACTAGCCTTCTTTAAGCCAGGGATTCCTTGCTCCATCTCTTTTCCCAGCTGGAGATATCTGTCAACATTTTGAAGTTGAAACCTACAGCTTTCCAGACTAATAGAGTTCATCAGGGCTCATCTGTATACCACATTGCAGGTAGCCAGGTATCGAGAACTGAGGATTTTCTCACTCTGACAGCAGTCTTTGTCAGTACGCTGTCATCACCAGATGCATGCTTAGTCTTCTAGGATTCATGGTAACCTGTGCAACCTTGATCCCTTTCGCCTGATTTTACATGAGAGCTCTGCAGATAACTCCAGCAGCACAGTGGTCCATATGCTCTCAACTGATGACAATCCCAGTGTGCTTCACACACATACGCAGAAATTATTCTCAGTGGCTGATAAATTCTCTAATAGTCTTGCAGAGTTGCCCTTTTGTTCTACGTTCTCCCGAACCACTAGAAACCATGGACATTTCCCAATTGGGGGGTAGGGCATTGTATGGGAAAGACTGTTCAAGACATGTGGTCTCCCCCCTCAAAGACCAATCTTTACATCATTGCCTGAAAATGAGGGTAATTCTGTTAGCGTTGCAGGCTTTCCAGGACCTTCATCCCAGGATTGTGATCTCCATCCAAACAGCCAACATATCAGTGGTTTGGTTAATGAACAAGCAAAGGGGAAAGCATTCTTACCCATTGTTTCTGGAGGTCATGAGGACTTGGCAGTGGGTGACATCTTCCCACCATTTTCTGATAACAGCACACATCTCAGGGAAATCCAGTGTGTAAGCAGACAAGTTGATCAGATCCGTTCTTCTACCTCATGAGTGGTCCCTCAGCCTAACACTGGCAGAGAAGATTTTCAATTATAGGGGCCAACGTTGCTGTTATCTATTTGCCACCCCTTCCAACACCAAATGCAGCATTTAGTTTGCTGTGATTTCCCAAGGGGGGGGGGGGAGTCCCCAAGTCACACTCTGGTCCATATCTGGCTTCCAGGCCTCCTGTATATATATCCTCCCACTCCTCTCATACCTACATTCTTTCAGAATGCAATGTGGAGCAAGGCTGCATTGATCCTCATTGCCCCTTATGACCTTTATAGGTGTGGTGTCCCTATCTTTGGCTATCCCTGATTCGGCCTTCATGAGTGCTGGACCCAATGCCGGACCTTCTCTCTTACGCATCCAGAATGCCTCACCCAGACATTACATCCCTCAAGTTAACTGCATGGTTTCCCCCGGTTCCTTTAATAGTTTGACAGTCCAGGCTGCTGCCATGTGTTGGACATATTCTGACATCTTCACAGAAGCCTTACAGTAGAAACTAAATGCAAGTGGAAGAGATTTTCTATGTGGGTATCTAACAGAGCCCTAGATCCATTTTCTACTCCTCTTCCTCTCATATTAGACTTTTTGGCTGCTTTTGTTATGATGGAGCTAGCTATTCTTCAGTCAAAGTCCCGCTGAATTCCATTTCCAGTTTTCACACAGGAGAAAGTCAAACGCCTGTTGCTTCCTTGAAGTTATCAAATTCCTTCTTAAGGGGCACTTTTCTCCTCCATCATCCCCTTAGGGATCCTGTCCCTCCATGGCACATTGTTATCCTCCTTCAAGTTATGTTGTTACCTCCTTTTGAACCTACAGTGACAGTTGATTTGAAGTATCTTTCTTGGAAGATGCTTCTTCTACTGGCGGTTATTTCTGCTTGAAGGATATCAGAATACCAAGCTCTTTCTTTGGTTATCCACAAAGATAGCGTATTGCTTAACACCAGTCCCTCCTTTTTGCCCAGGGTAGCTTCAGAATTTTCACTGAATTAGTCCATCAGTCTTTCTGCTTTCTTCCATAATTTTTCCAATAGAAGAGAGTACATGCTGCACCATCTGGATGTGCACCAGCAGCTCAGATTTTACTTATACCATGCTAAGACTATAGGAAAAACTGACCAGCTTTTTGTGTCCCTCTGTTCTTTCAAAATGGTTAAAGAAGTTTTGAAGGTGACTCTTTCAAGATGGTTCTCTCACTGCATTTCTCATGTATATCTGGAGAAAAGTGTGAGTCTACTTGCAGCTCCCAAGGCTCATTCTACTATGGCAATTGATACTTTTGCTGTTTATTTTTCCAGAGTACAAATTGATATTTGAGTAGCACCTACTCGGTCTAATGTATATACATTCATATCCCACTAAAATCTGAACTTGCAATTTAAGTACAGAGCATTGGTCTCAACCTTCTTAAAGACCATAACAATGTATGACAAAACAGTCAAAATAAGGAACACGCTATTTTCGCATTGCACAAAAAGTGTGCCATCCATGGTCTTTCAAGTAAAATATGACCTTATGAAAGTATTTAATAATGTCCATACACACACACACACACTCACACACACACACACACACACACACACACACACACACACACACACACACACACACACACACATAGATGTAGAAGCAAAAAGAAAGTGACGTACACATGGAGAAACCCAGACACACTCACACAAACACACAGTGGTAATTACAGTTGGGATGATTTATTTCGTCACTCAAGGAATCAGAATAAAACATCTGAGGAGTACTCAGTCAGTAAAGTGGCTATAATTGCTGGGCACAGAGAGAAACACACAACAAGCATCTCACCGGTCAGCTGAATGAAGCAGTGAAAAGCCTTTTATACCGGCTTAGGCTTAGGCTGCTTTAGGTAACTGAGGCAGCTTGTGACAGGAAGGAAGGAAGTGAAAAGAGTTAACTTGTAGTGTGGAGAAACTAGAGCAAGAACTTTTTTTTTACAGGCAGTATATTGGCTACTGCCAGCATATAGAAAGGTAAGTACTTGTGTGTGTGTATAAAGAAGAAAAAGTAGTAGTAAGTGTCCCAGAAGATAGAAAGCCTTAAAACTATAAATAATATTATAAATGTAAGCACTTGGTAGCTACTCTTTTTTCTTTCAGCTTTTTATGAAATAAGCCCCTGAAGGAACAAGAAGGAAAGAGAAAAAAGGGTTAGGAAACAGCAAGAAGAGAAGAGTTCAAATTTAAACCCATATAAAAGGTCCCTATCTGTGTATATGTTTTTCCCAACAAAACCACTCCTGAGCACCAAGATCTGTCAAGGGCCTGTGGCGGCAAACGAGATCTGGGGTAGCTCTCTCCTTATACAAGGGATTATTGGTAAGAGGAGAACCAGATCTAAATCTCTGAAGTGGCGGAAGGTGGATCAGAGATCCATACATTAAGGAACAGACAGAAAAGGCAACAGCATATCACTGTTTCAGCCTACACTAAACTATTTCCCATCCCTCTTCCTCCTACTTAACTAATGACTCACCTAACACATGCACCTCATCTGTAGTCCACATTATTAACCTTTTATATATCATCTTATGGCCCTTTCTTGTGCTCTTAGATTATCTAACATTCAGAGAAGGTATTTGTGTGTGTGTGTGTGTGTGTGTGTGTGTGTGTGTGTGTGTGTGTGTGTGTGTGCGTGCGTGCGTGCATGCGTGTGTGTGTGTGTGTGTGTGTCTGTGTGTGTGGCTGGGGGTTATGGGTGACAGAGATGTTCTCAGTTTTTTCTTAATCTGTAGAATGACTGATTTTTTCAGTCATATTGGGGTGTGCTCCTTCTAAAGTATGTGGCTTCTTTTACTAATAAGTGAGGATTGCAGTTGCTAATTAATGAAAAAATGTATGCTAATGCAAAGCCTGTTATGCTACCAAGTTTCTAAGTAAATAAAGGCTGTAGCTTTCTCTGATTTTGGTCCATTGTTCACTATACTTTTAGCTTTCTCTTTGATTCCTGTGTTAAGATGTTGAGAGGTATGGGTGGTGTTCAAGTGCAATTTCTGTATGTATTCATTCATTTGATGGAAGTTAAAGAACTGAGGTATACAGTCATTCAAGTAGCTTTAATTGATGGTCATATTTGTGTGTTTGGGAGTGTTATTGCTCTTAGTTGTCTGTTTTTCGCAAAATTTCTCTGATTATTTGCCTTGTATTTTTGTCTATGTCATGTAAAGTTAATGGTATTTCTGCAGTAAGTGAGGATTGGTGTTACTAAATACGGATAACAGTCGAGTTTCTTTTTTGACATCATTGAAAATGCATGCTAATTAAAGAACTGTTATGCTAGTAAGTTTTAAATATTTAAACGCTGTAGTTGCCTTTGATTTTGGTTCATTGTCTACCATTTATTTTAGCTTTCTCTTTAATTCACAAGCTAAGAGTTGAGAAGTTGGAGGGGCAAAATGAGTTGTATGCTGTATTCAGACAGCAGTGCGCAAACAAGATAAAGTCCTGTATGCCAGTTATTTATGCATGTATTCATTCATTGGACTGCAATCAAGCTATGAGATGTATAGCCGTGCAAGTACCTTTAGTGAATGGTTATATGTGGGGTGTAGTGTAGATGACCTTAGCTGTCCAAGAATCACAGAATTTATTCTGAATTTCTTCCTCATATATTGGCCTGTTCCTTATAAATTATGTTGTTTTTCCAGACAAATATATGAGGATTGCAATAACTAAATAATGATGACATTTGAGTTTCATACTTGGCAGCTTTAAAAAACATGCTAATGCAAAGCCTAATATTCTAAACATTTTCTGAGTGTATAAAAGCATTAACTGCTGTTGATTTTGGTTCTTTGTCCACCCTTATCTTTTTGCATTCTCATTGAGTGTAAGATATTGAGTTATATATTATGGGGGTCTCTACACTGGGTTGCTGTGTATTCTAACAGCAGTGAACTGAGAAGATGAGAAATTCCTGTGCAACAGTCACTTATATATTTACTTGTTCAATTGATTTTAATCAAACATCTGAGATAGACAGTTGCAATCATACAAGTAGTTGTAATCAATGGTCACATTTGTGTGGTAAATTGCTGTGGCCAGCTGTAATTAGGAAGGCTCTTAACTTATGCCGAAACTGGTCTGTCTGTATGTGTTAACTTGTTAATAAGGTCACACCTTATACACATTGGTGCTGGCTTTTTTGCTTTTTAAATTAAGATATATGAGGTATATATGTAAATTTGGCTTTAATAGCTGGGTACAGGTGTTGTCAGTAGATGAACGTGCTTGACACTTTTGTCATTTGTCCATGATAAGCAGTTATTCTGGCTTTGCAGAAGTAGTGTGCACTTTTTTTTGTTTCAATCTCAGTCAGGCATTGACATTGGCATTGTACTAAGTGGCTGTCTAGGCAGGATGTTCATGATAACTGATTATTGGCAGAATGTTGCATCAAGTAGAGTTATCTAATAGCACTTGGTTTTGCTGGTGAGGAATTGTCTGTTTGGTTCCTTCTGTGTGGAGTCTATATGTACTCCTTGTCTCTCTAGGGATTTTTATCCATGTGCTTTGGTTTCTTCTTCCAGACCCTAAGTTTTTAATATCTAACGTTGGCCATTTGTACTTTTACTTTAATGCCAATCCAACATCACAGCAGAGTAGTCCACAGAAGAAAACTATGTTTTTTGGAGGGGTAGGAAGGCAGGCAGTATTCACAGATATGATTTATATGTCTTTGCATTTATCTTCTCAGTTTATCTTGGAGCAGCTATTTTCTAAGCGTTAAGCATTAAGCTTTCGGTATAACTTAATTTTTCCATGAAAGAAAAAAAAAATAACATTTTTCCTTACTCGTGTTTCTTTCTTCAGGCCATCATTAATTTAAAAAGGTGTAAAAAAGGTCTAAAATATAAATCAGAGTCCCTAAAACTCTGACTTTTGCAGGAGTATCAGCTCGCGGACCCCCAGCTTAATTCATTTAGTTCCTCCAGACTTAATTACATTAGTGTCTGTGCCATTTATTGTGCGTTACAAACATGGGAGACCTAAAAAAGTATGACAAGGTGTGAAAAAGCAATAAGGAAGTAATCTGTCTGGGTGGTGTGGGCAATGTGGGTCCCATACAGCCTTTTGTTTAGGGACCTAAAGCTGGCCTTGGTGATTGTAGTCAGACATCTAAGGTGAACATAGTCAGTGAAGAGGCTACAATAAGTGGGTGCATGTTGAGGCAGTCTGTGGATGAAAATGAATGCCATTTGTTTGACCTCAAGTATGGTCACTGACCTGCTGTTATAAGCCCCACCCATTGCATTTAGCCTAACACATTCAGTTGCTTCCTGCAGCCCCTCATTTCTTTGAAGTCAGCAACTGTCACAGCCATCAAGGAAGTGAAATTATTACTTAAATTAGCATTTACACACCCCACTAAATTAATTTCCAGACTGTGTCAACAAAATAATAAAGTAAATTAATGAATATTAACAGATTTATATATGACTTACTACATACACTCCACCATGTAAAAAAAACATAAATATTTATATTCACTGTCATTTTAAATCTGTTGGGTCAGCAGTTTCAAGCAAAGCATAATTTGTCCTCATTTGTAAGCAATTTTATAGGTACTTTCCATTGTGAATTGTTTCTGAAACACACTGTCAAGGTGCATAATAAAATCCTGCAAATGAAACATTTTAAAATGTAAAGCCAACTTTCTGAGGCCCGTGTCTAACCTAAAATTGTGCAGGTGTTCTTGCATTCTCGGTTTGAACATTCTAGTTGTTTTTCCATTTTACAAAATTGGGCATCTACAACATTGTGTGCGTGCAACTTTTGTGCAACAGTCCATACAGTAGTTAACAGCAAAACTGACAGCATTCAAATTCGTCTTATTTAGATAAACTTCAAGCATAAATTCAGTAAAAGTACCTGTACCTAAAGGCAGCACTTGATAAACGTAAACCCCAAACATCAGCACAGGTAAGAGAACTAACATTAGAATAACTGTGTATCAGCACATCAGTAATATTTCATCCCTTAAAAATAACACTGGTCAGATTCTTGTCACTCAGTACAGTATGCCAATTTTTATCAGTTATCACACACTGTTTGATTTGTTAGTTGATAAAATGTGATGGCAAAGACGGTACTCCATATAGAATTTTTAATGGAATAACACAACCCAACAAAAATTAGGAAAAACTTGTCTTTCTTTCAACCTGTTGCTTAGCTATCAAATACTGTCCATCTGTATAACTCCTCTCTTTTTAACATTTTAATTGTAACCAGCTTATGCTTCTCATATAGATTCTAATTGGCCACAGAGGGGTTCATCTTCATTAACAGTAGGGCTTGTCCTTTCTAGCATTAATCAGTTCAGTATCTGAAACTTTCCCAGGCAACTAGCCACTCCCCTTTTAACCCCAGTGATGCAACTAGCTGCTTACCTTTTAACCCCAGTGATGTGTGTGAAGCCATTCCTCTTCAAAGCACAGATCACGTTTTCTTTTCTTTTAGCTGTCACATCTAAGAAATGCCCCAAGGCTATAATTATAGCTTTGATTTTGTGGTAATTTGTTTCACAGTTTTTAGTATTTCATTTATTATTATGTCCTCATTTCATTCCATTTAGATGTTCATATTAAGCCTTACATACCCAGGATATAATAGCTGGCCAGCTTTTAAAGGTTTAGGACACCCTCTACTTGCCCAAACCTTCAGTCAGCCCGAGCTGAACTGACTAAAAAGACTGATTTGGGTGCACAACCCCTTCAGAGTTTTCCTGCCACTGAAAAGTATGCTCCTCTGCAGGCTTTCAAGGATTGACAATTGTCTTGTGCTGTTCATTTCCTGAGCAGTTAAGTTCTTTTTGGGAAAAACTTTCCACTTTATAGAATTGTTATTTTACTGCTTGCTGATAGTTTTCTGCTTCATGCGGCTCTGCCTGCTCCATTTGTCCTCACTACACTCAGGCTCACTCCAATCCTCTACCCTACCCTACCCCCATTCCCACCCATCCCAGGACAAATTACATTTATGGCTAACCACACTTTCCCCTCCAAGCCCTCCTCTTCCTCCCAATCTCTAACACTTCCAATTTCCACTGCCCCTCCCTCTTAATCCGTTCCCTGTCTCCCACACCTTCTACATAGCACATGACCCACCTGCTGAATCCATTCATACGTCCACATACTTATACATATTCTTTCTATACTCATTTACCTCAGTTCCATCACAGTGTTACTACCTTACATGTTCACTCTCCTCCTTCTTTTCCTATCCTACTTCTCCTATACCATATCCAAATTAATCCACTCCACCTTCCTCCAATATCTACTTATTACACCTTACATAGTGAAACACATTACTCTTCTCACATATCCTCCACACTTTTTCTTACTACCAGCTTTACCCTTCCCAAGGTCAAAATATCCCCCCACCTCTCTTTACAACCTAAAACTAAGTATAAACATCACTTCCTACACATCTTCAAATCAACCTTACTCTACCCTTGCAGTATTTTACAGTTTTCTAGTGATATTCACCCAAATCCTGGACCTCTGTGCAATTCACCCTTAACCCTCCAAACATCCCAATCAATATCCCAGCACTCTAACTGTACACCACTCCACTTTAACTCTTCCACAAAGTACTTATCTTTATTTTCTATTAATATCCATAG
Source organism: Protopterus annectens (assembly GCF_019279795.1). Taxonomy (NCBI): domain Eukaryota; kingdom Metazoa; phylum Chordata; order Ceratodontiformes; family Protopteridae; genus Protopterus; species Protopterus annectens. Next base: position 820,699,748 of record NC_056748.1, read on the forward strand.
TAGTCTTAATAAAGTAAGTGGATTTCATACTTGGGTAGCCCAATATTCTCCCAATATAATAACTATATCAGAAACTTGGCTTAAACTACAAAATTCAGATAAAGAATTCATTCCCCAGGTTACAACATCCTGTGTCGCGACATAACAGTCAAAAAAGGTGGAAGCATTGCCATAATATACTCCAATATTCTGACCCTATCTCCCTCACCTAACCCTCCTTTTTCATTTCAGCATGCTAAACTCTTAACAGCTAACTGTAAATTCAGTGAACATAAAAGCTTGACCATTGCTGCACTATATAGTACCAGGTGATAATAAAAATATACTAGAACAAATACTCTCCTGGTTTACAGTTAACATACCCAATGAAACAATCTTACTAGATGATATAAACATCAATTGGCTACCCCTTACATCAACCTGTCCAAGCTCCAGCATTAACTTATATGGTTTCATTCAGCTTATTTCAACTCCCACCACTTCAATAAACCAACTATGTCTTCATCCATCATTGACTGGATTCTTGTTTCTAATCGTAACATCTGTCACCACTCACAATCACTACTTGACTATGTTAGTGACCACTGTCCCATCTGTGTCCAAAGATTCTCCCCCCCCCTTCTTCCTAGGTTACATAAACCAAAGTGCCAAAGACTAATTTCCATCCAGACTCATTCATTAACATTCTGTCATATGTCAACTGGTCCTTCCTTTATAACCTACCTCTGGATGAAGCTGTTCAAGAATTTAATGCCATTTTTCTTAATACACACAACTCCCTTGCTCCACTTAGAACAAAAAGAGTCAAATCACAATGTTCTCCCTGACTTACCCAGTCTACATACTCCATAATACAAAAAAGAGAAAATGCCTGTAAGCTGTGGGCTAAGACTAAATTGCCCACTCATTACCAAACATATAAGGAACTATGTAACCTCACCAAAAAACAAGTCAACTTAGACAAAAAATTCTACTATAAACCCCAAACCACACACAGTAGAAATCCCTCCAAAATTTGGAACACTATCAGTTAAATTTACATCCAGGAAACCCCTCTACTCCCAAACCCTGCCCTAGTAATACCCCACTAGAAACTGCTTCCATTTTTAACTCTTACTTCATCGATAACATTAGTAAACTTATGGAGAACTGAAACTCCACTGAACCCATCAATTCTTCAATCCCTCTCAAACTCAATAATTCCTTCACACTAAAACGAGTTCCTACTAACTACATCAAAAATCTTCTCTTAAAAACAAAATCTTCTCAAACTCAACCCTTGCTCTACATCAGCAGATAATCTACCTTTACTCTTCCTTAACGTTGCTGCCAACTCTGCAGCATATCCTATTTTCATCCTCATAAACCGTTCAGTAAATGAATCTACAGTTCCCTCTCTGTGGAAACAGTTCTACACAATACCTCTTCACAAAGGTGGAAACTCTACTGAAATGTCTAATTATTGGTCTATAGCTATACTATCTTCTCCCTCAAAGATTCATGAAAAATGCATTCATAACAACTCTTAGACTATCTCATCCAAGAAAACCTACTCTCGCCTACACAACATGGCTTCCATCCTCACCACAGTACCACAACAGCCCGTATTTCCTTCACAAACTCTGTTGCCCTAGCCACAGGCAATAACAAGCTGATCTCCTGCTCTTCCTGGACCTTTGCAAAGCTTTCAACACTGTCTCCCACCCTATTCTCCTTTCCATAATCTCCCATCTTTATCATTCTACTGCTACTATTTCCTGGTTTCAGAGATATCTGTCCAACAGACAACAAGCTGTTAAATGGCTCTCCTCTATATCCCCTTTCCCCCCAACAAGATGGGAGTCCCTCAAGGAGCAATACATGGTCCTTTACTTTTCAACATTTTTATAAATCACCTGTACACTTCCTGTCCACAGTCATCTGTTATACAGTATGCTGATAACTCCACAGTCACCACCACTTTGGATACCCTCTCTGACTTACATACTCTTACACAAAAATCATTCAACCCTAATGTGGAATGGCTATCCAATAATCAACTCGTAGTGAGCCCCAAAACAACTAAACTTGTACTTTTCCTCCCCAAATCACTGTTCCACCACAAACCCACATTCACCATCACATCCCTTAACAATACAATCATTAAAGTCAAAACTCATACTACGCTTCTTTGTGCAATCATAGATGGCCAACTGAAATTTGACCTTCATGTGTTCCAGTGGATCAAGAAAACCCATACAAAAATTAGGCTTGTTAATATAGAAATAAAAAGTTCCTATCAAATGAGTTATGACTGACACTCGCCCATGCTTATCTAGTCCCTAATCTCTTCTATAGTTCACAAATTTTAACTAACTTACAATTCCATCTCTTCATTAAACTTGAAATTGCCTATAATAAAGTAGCTAGATTTGCTTCAAACCTGCTATCCAAATCTCATCACTGTCTTGCTTTCAAGACTCTAGACTGGTTAGATTTCTCTCACCTTCTTCTACTTTCTCAACTTACTATCATGCATTCTGTTCTGTACAAACCCTCCATCTGCCCTGACATTTCCTGTCTAGTCACCCTTTACATCCCACTTAGAACTCTTAGGAGCTCTGATCAATATCACCTAGAAATTTACAAACTCAAAAGTTCTTCTGGACAAAAACTTTATAGCTACAGCTACTTATTGGCTCAGCCGTGGAACAGTCTTCCCTTATCCCTAAGAAAAATAAACCAGACACATGAATTTAAGAAAGCCTTAAAAGATTACCTAAATACTACCTGGACATGTCATTGTAAAAATCAACCCTGAACTGTCTACCTTCTACCATGTACTACTATTCCCTCTTTTCTCACTCTCCTGGTACATTCCCACAACTCCTACCTTATCTACTCCCATTTAGCTCATCTCATTCCTTACTCTGCTACACTAATCTTCTCTACCAACCTCCTTTCTCACATAACCGTCCATTCCCATCTTGACCACTTACTAATTACATAATCCTTTCTCAGATGCTATTTCCTTACCTAATTCCTTATAGATCACTTTTTACTTCTCATTAAATCTCTCTTACTAACAGCTGCCATCCTTATTTTTTGTTCTAACTCTTCATTTATCAACAGGATTTTTTTTTCTTTTTTCCTTGCACATATTGCATCTGTGATTCCTATTTATATAATTATCTTTATTTAAACTATGACACTAGGCTGAATTTTTAGTGCTCTTTGTACCTTTGTCCAAAAATCTCTGTAAAATAGACATTTGTCAGACTGTATTGTACTTGCAATGTTCGAATACAATACTATTGTATTTACTAACTTTTACTGTGGAGCTTTTTTCCCCAGGCCTCAGCTGAAAAAAGGCTTTTGCTCAGTCGGACTATCCGGGTCAATAAATGTCAAATAAAAATAAATAAATAAATATTGTACTTTCCTATTTAGGAAAGTTATTTTTAAGCTAAGAGTGCATGTTTTAACGAATTGTCATAAGACTTTTTGTACTTTTAAACAGGAGTGATCTTTTTTCCTGTCAGTTTAAAAGTTGTTTAAAGAAATTGAAAAACATTTCCTATGTGGATATTTTTACTTCTTATAACTGGCAAAGTGTTTTAAAGTGATTTTTACTGTGTTTTTATGGGGGAAAGTTACTTTTAAAGACTTTTAATTTGTACAGGCTTTTGCTGCTTGTTTTCCCTGGAAAACAGGCAACCTTTTCAGCTTGACCCTAGAAGAAGCTACTGGTCCCACAGTCAGTCCTTCTTTTAGCCACAAAAAGAAAAAGTTGGGCAAACAGCCTTTGCCATCACAGCAGGCTAGCAATTTGTCTCAGTAGCAGCAGGTGGGTGACTCTGCTGTGGATATAGCTTGTTCCTCAAACTACTCAATGTTAAGTTGTCTATCTTGCCTTCGTTCTTGCTGTTTGGGTTCGGAGCTGATCCTCGGCTCCGACTCGGCCATCTTCTATAGCTCCAGAGCTATTTACTGGCTCGAGGCTACCCCTTATCCCAGAATGCCCAGTGTCAGCTACCCAGATCTCATTTGCTGCTTCAGCTGCGAGGTTGCTTCCTTACTGGCTCAGCCTTAGTATAATCTTTTTTCTATTATATATTGCTGTTTTTCTTGAAAGTTTGTCAAGTAATTGTCTATTTTGTATATAGATAATATTCATTTATCCCTTTTTTTTGCGTTCTTGTGTATTTTAGCTTTGTTGGCTGTCACTCCATAACTTTCAGGCCTTCTGTTCCCTTGAACTCATTTAAATTAGAGAGTCCCCCCCCAGGATAGCCGTTTAAATTAGAGGCTTTCCTTCTTTTCTTTAACTGTAAAAAAAAAAAAAAAAGTCTATTTGTTCTTGTTTTTTATAGTATAGCTTTTCATTATTGTTGTGTGGTTGTTGTTACTATAATGTCTAAAGATACTAAGGTATCTGGCTTCAAAAAGTGTGACTCATGCTGTCAGAAAATGTCTCTGACAGATGGGCACACTAATTGTGTTTATTGTTTGGGCACTGTTCACCTGCAGGACTCCTGTTCTATATGTCATGCTTTTAGTCCAAGGGTCCTGCAGGACCACAAAAACAAATTAATCCTTCAGGGATTATTGAAGCCTCAGGATTCTCTGGCTAAAAGTACTCAGCCAGCGAAATCCCCTAAGTCTGTCAAGCCGTCGGCTCCACCTTCGGAGCCGACTCCATTACTTGACCAACCAAGTATGTCGGTACCGGCTGGCACTGACAAGACAACTCCTCTGTCGGCTCCATCTGCTATTTCGGAGCCGTCTCAGAGCCATAAGAGACTGAGGTCCCCATCCTTGGAGTCCATTCACTCGGTACCACAGTCACGTTTATTACAGAGCCATCATTCTTCCCACTCCTCTCGATCCACTAGATTATCGGATCATGATGTGGAGAGAGTAGTAAGTAGGTTGCTTTTGCACTGGCAAAAATTCTGTCCAGCCCACCTCAACAGGTATCGACTCCAACCACCTCTGTTTCTATTCCTCCTCTGACTACATTTAGCTCAGAGCCGGAGACCATGGATCCACAGGCAGTAGAACCGTCAGCGCTGATCATCATTTCTCCTTCAATTCCGACGTCAGCTCCGATTACCTCGATTGTACCTTCTATCGAGGGATCTCGGCTCCGAGGGGGGGTGGCATCGGACCCTTGTCCGACCCCGTTCTCCCCCTCGGAGCTTCGGCGCAGGTGAGCTCGGCTCCTACATAGGCCGCAGATCCGTCACCCTCGACGCGGAGAAAGACTCCTGTTTCTTTGGAGTTGGAGCTTTCTCTGCCTAGAGGTCGGGACGCCTTCGAGGTCATGCGGAGTGTGCTGTCCCCCAAGACAGCTCTACTGCCAGCTCCATCGGCTCCTCCCCCCGTGGTGTCTGTGCCAACCTCTACTCCTCCTCCAGACCACAAGCGTAGGAACCTATGCCCCAGGACACCCCATTGGGTGATCCCTCTTCTTCCGAAGCCTCCCTGGAAGAAGAAGTGCAAGAGGAAGCACATAGACTCCCCTGAGTCTGTCACTTTAGATACAGACATGTATGAATTAGAAGGGTCCCCAAGGTCTCCCTCTGAAGATGTTTCCTTTTCAGACATCCTTGAAATGCTTAGGCAGAGGAGGGACTGGACTTCCCTAGCCCCTACTGAGGACGAGTCTGTATACCTGGACGCATTCAGTTCCCGACCTTCCACCTCCTGGGTATCTCCTCCTTTCGATCCACTCATGTCTGTAGTGGTTTGAAAGGCTTGGTCAGCTCCAGATTCTGTAGAACCTACTCTGCGGAGACCAAATAAATTTATAACAGCCCCTCAGGACAAGGAATTCCTCTCCAAAGGTGTGCCCGTTGATGCCATGGTGGTAGCAGCAGCCAACAAGAAAGAGTTAGCAGAGACCTCTTCATCTGTTTATCCTCCGAACAAAGAGTCTTGGACGATGGCCAGATATGGAAAGCGAATGTTTGCTTCAGCAACCTTTTCAATGAGGTCCCTGAATTATCTATGCCATTTTACATGTCTTCAAAGCGATCCCCTGAAAGAGCTTGGAGATACCCTTCAAGATCCTACAGCTGAGGGAGCACCAGCCAAAGTAGCTTCTCAGCTTGCGACTCTTAATTCCATAGTTAACTCCTCCATGAAGCTAATTTCCTATGCAGCCGATAGAATGAGCAGAGCCGCAGGGACAGGTGTGGCTCTCAGGAGACATGCTTGGATGCAGCTGTGTCAGTTTGCAGAACCCTTTCGAGCGTCCTTCACCAATACTCCCTTTGATGGCTCTTTTCTCTTTGGGCCTCAGGTGAAAGACACATTGACCAGGTGTGAGCAGAAAGGCAAGACTCTCTCTGCCGTGGGAGTCCGTTTTTCCACTCCTTCCAGACCTTATCCCAAGGGTCAGAAGAGTGGAAAGATGTGGTTCCGAAAATCCCAGGGACCCCTTGCCTGACACACGTGGTGATTTTCCCCCCAGCGGCAGGGGGGGAAACAACAATAACAGACACTGCCCTTGTGGCAGAGGGGGACCGAAAAACCAGGGTGACAGAGAAACTTTCTCTGCCAAACCCTTCCAGCATGAAGGGTTGCCTGACTGCTCACCTCTGGAGGCAGTCGGGGGGAAGACTTTCGCTGTACCCAAAAGCCTGACAAAATATAACAAGAGACAGATGGGTACTATCCATCATATCCGGAGGTTACAAAATTCCCTTCCATCAATCCCCCATAGAATCAAAAAAGTCCATCCCAGATGTGCCACCCAATCTAAGGGATCAAGCAGTCACAGAAGTTTCAAGACTGCTAGAAAAAAGAGCCATTCAAGAAGTCCCCGCAGGCCAACTAGGATCCGGAACTTACTTAAGATTATTTTTAGTACCAAAAAAGACAGGTGACTGGAGACCAATACTGGATCTCAGCAGACTGAACAAATCTGTACTAAAAGAAAAGTTCCGGATGGTGACACTGCAGTCCATTTTTCCTTTTCTGGGTCAGGACAATTGGATGTGCTCTGCAGATCTTCAGGACGCGTATTACCTTATCGAGATGGACAGACGCTAAAGGAGATTTCTTCGCTTCCTGGTAGGGGCCAGTCATTACCAGTTCAGAGCTCTGCCCTTTGGTCTCACCTCAGCCCCCAGGGTATTCACCAAGTGTATGGCAGTAGTCACGGCTCACCTGAGGTGTCAAGGATTCCAGGTGTTTCCCTATCTAGACGACTGGCTCCTGACTGCTACCACCAGGCATCAACTCTTAGAGGCTTGGGATTATACAAACACATCATGCACTCAACTAGGCATTACAGTAAATTTCGAAAAATCTGCCTTGTTGCCCTGTCAGTCTATTACATACATAGGAGCAGAGTTAAACACAAAAGAAATGTTTGCAAGAATACCACATGAAAGAGTTTCCACTATTCATCAACAAGTGTTAATTCTAATGCAGAGCAAAAGGGTTCAAGTCAGACATGTCCTCCAAGCTCTAGGCTCCATGGCAGCTGCAATTCTTCTTGTCCCATTAGCGCATTTCCACATGAGAATCCTTCAGTGGCTTCTTTTCACGGAGTGGTCTTTCCAGGGACTACCCATGTCTCACATGATCCTGATCACAGAAACATGCAAAAGGCAACTTTCTTGGTGGATGGTCTCCTCACTAGTAATTCAGGGCAGACCTTTCATACAACCCCCTCCGGTAGCCACAGTGACCACGAACACATCTTTGATAGGGTGGGGGGAGCATTATCTAGGCAGGACAGTCCAAGGCACTTGGCAACCTCACGAGTATCATCTGCATATCAGTGTCCTAGAAATGAGAGGTTCTCCTAGTGTTTCAAGCCCTTCAAGACTCTCTTCCTTGCGGGACCATTGCAGTCCAAACAGACAACATGTCAGTGGTGTGGTACATCAACAAACAGGGCGGAACCAGGTCTTACCCCTTGTGTCGAGAAGCACTCAGACTGTGGCAATGGGCAATTTCCTCCCAACGTTTTCTGATAGCAATGCACATCCCTGGGAAATCCAACATTATAGCGGACAGGCTCAGCAGAGCTATCCTCATGCCTCACGAGTGGTCTCTGAATCAGGAAGTTGCGGATCTTATCTTCCACAAATGGGGACAGCCTTGCTGCAACCTATTTGCCACTCCTCTCAACAACAAATGCAGCAGCTACCTCTCCCTTCTTCCTCTTCCAGGTCATATACCCAGAGATGCTCTAGTCCACGACTGGCCTCAGGGACTCCTTTACGCTTTTCCCCCTTTTCCCCTAATTCCAAGACTCATACAGAAAGCAAAATCATTGGGTTGCAAAATGATCCTCATTGCCCCATACTGGCCTCGACAAATATGGTTCCCGTTCCTACACCTCCACCTTCTGGATCAACCGTGGATTCTGGACTTGGTTCCAGATCTTCTGATTCACCAGTCAGGCAGGTTGCACCAATCCCTTCAAACTGTCCAGCTCACAGCTTGGTTGCTCCACTTCCAACCTTAGCCAGACTTTCCAATATCTCCCCAGCAGTCCGTGATATTATTGTTTCCTCACATAAGTGTACTACGAGGAAAACGTATGCTAGTAAATGGAAACGGTTTTCTTACTGGGCAGAATCCAGAAATTTGGATCCTTTCTCAGCCCCAATCCATGAAATTCTTGAATTTCTAACACAGTTTTTTCAGTCTGGTGCAGCTTCCACTACCATTAGAGTACAACTAGCTGCCATTTCTAATTTTCATATTAGTATGCTTAATTCTAGCATAATGTCTCATAAGCTCTGCAAAGCCTTTATGAAAGGAACATCTCTTCTTAGACCCCCAGTTAGAGATCCTCCCCCTCCTTGGGATCTCAATTTAGTTTTAGCCTCCTTAATTTTGCCTACCTTTGAACCAGCAGCATCATGCTCTTTAAAATTTCTTTCTTGAAAGACACTTTTTCTGGTTGCTATCACTTCAGCTAGACGTGTCTCAGAACTTCAAGCACTATGTGTTCGTCCTTCTTACCTGGTGTTTCACAAGGACAGAGTTTCTCTGAGGACTAATCCATCCTTTATTCCTAAAGTCTGCTCAGAGAACAATTTAAATCAATCCATAGATTTCCTAGTTTTCTTTCCTAATCACAGCAACAAGGCAGAATACAAGCTCCACCAATTGGATGTACACAGACATTGCATTTTTACCTCCATAGAACTAAGGAAATAAGAAAGTCAGACCAGTTATTTCTTTCTTATGCTTTCAACAAACAAGGCCTTCCAGTTTCCAAAATGACCTTATCCAGATGGTTATCTGATACTATTGCCTTTATTTATCAGTTATAAAATAAAGAGCTACCAGCTAAACCAAAAGGTCATTCCACTAGTGCATTAGCCACCTCTGTAGCATTTCAATCTAGGTTGCCCATAGACTCAATCTGTGCAGCTGCCACTTGGGCAAACCCCCACACTTTTATCTTTCATTACAAGGTAGATATGGTCTCCCAGAGTAGAGCTTCCTTTGGTTCTACTGCTCTGAAGAGTTTGTTCCAATGAGCTACCTGGGATTTTAAGTGCTAGGGACGCTGTCCCAAACAGCAAGAACGAAGGCGAGATAGACAACTTAATATAAAGAAGTTATGTACCTACCATAACGTTCCATGTTAGTTGTCTTCATCTCGCCTTCCTTCTTGCGTCCCTCCCTCCCTCCACCTTACTATAGGATTGTGAGGAGTTCTCTTTTGTTTTTCACTGGCTGGGCATCTTTTATTACTTTGCATGCCAGGTAAATCTATAACTCTTTCCTTGTTTAGGTGTATTGGACAACCAGTTTTATTAACTGGTTACTCTACTAATGTCTAGTGTGTGCTATCACAAACAAGATCTACTCATTGTTTACAGTATGTGTTTGTATGACTGAGTTGATACTTCTTCTAGGGTTATGGCCACTAATACTGTTTTGAGGAAATTTGTCTGTGTTCTCAAGATGTTTGGATAGAGATTTAGTTTATGGCTCCTCTGCTTCAGAGACCATCAAAAGGTGTGATGAAAGGGTTACGTTGATACAGGGAATCTCTAAGAGTTTTCAATCCCTTTTCCATTCCAGAAAGTCAGAATCTTCACTTTTCCCTTTGGCTACAGATAGTTTCAGACAAAAAATTCTGAAGATCACTCATCAAAGTTGCAGATGGTAGTGAGAATAAATCCCTGCTTTTCAGAGGGGTAATACCTAATTCACCAGAAGAGACACTTATTTCATCTTGTACTTCAATTCATGCTGTCCAAAGGAGAGATAGAACCATTTCTTCCTAGTTGAAGTCACCCAATAACGTAGTGTTTGGAGAGACCTTCATATTCTCCAGTGTTCTCAGGAATGCCAAGTGGGGTTCCTGTGAAAGGGAGGGTGATCTGTAGCAGGCTACAAACTGAAAGGCAGTTTTGCCCGTTGTTAGTTGCACATGGATGGTTTCCGATGCTTTGTGCAGTGCCACTAACCTGGAGGTGTAGGTATCTTTGATGAATATAGATACTCCCCCTCCTTGTGTGCTTTGGTCCGAGTTTTGGGGCCAAAAAGCATGCTATGAGTTATAACCTAGTAGTTCTGGGGTGCTCTCAGGAGACTTGAACCAGGTTTCTGTTACTGCACAGACATCGATTTTCTCCATACTGAGGAGAGCCTCAAGTGCGTGCATCTTGAGGTTTAGACTTCTGGCATTGAGTAGCATTACCTTTAGTTTTTTTATCCTTGGGTTGTCTATGGAGGTGGATTTGTCCTTTGAGCCTTGCTTAAAAAAGGCACTATGGGGGTGGCAAGAGCCTTGGCCAGTATATGAAAGCCTAAGGGTGACAGATGCAAGCCGTCCCTAGCGAAACAACGTGGCTTGTCGAGCATGTCATCCCAGGCTGACAAACACTGGCTCCCCTTTGAATGACACCAATACTTTAGCCAATTGTTGAAACTGATCATTTTTACTTTATACTGTGGCATCATTCTTGGTGAGGGAAAGATGCTACTCAAGGTCAGGGTCATACCAGCCTGGGCTACATGATCAGAGAGCTCCTCTATGTCTCTTTTCATGTAGTCCAGGGAGGTACATCTCAGGTCATTCACACCAGCATGGACAATGATATTTGTACTTGCTTTGGAGTGACTTGAGTGCTTGCGTTATGTGGCGGATCCTGGCACCCGATAGGCAGCTTACAGTGACCTTCTCCTTGTTCAGTCTGGTGAGCGGGACGTCAGTGTGCCGGACAATAGAGTCCCCTATAATGAGTGTATTTGGTGTGTTGTTTAGCCTTAAGGGCTGTGACTGTGAGGCACACTGACTTAGATATGTGATTCGTGGGTATTTTTGAGGGGTGGCTGTTGCTTTGATATTTGCTTTGGAGGTCTTTGCTGCTTAGGCAGAGTTTTATTTAGAGCCTCCGAGTATGTTTTTGTGTGTCTATGTGTTGGGTATGCAGATGCAATAGGTCTATGTGAGACTGGATTTGTGGTGCGGGTGGTTACCTTTTCCTCCTGACTGTGCCAGTCTGGGGTTGAGAGAGCTCTGCCTCCAGTTTGGCTGTGTAACTGCATCTCTCACATGTATTAGAGTTTGTTGGAAGGAGGAGAGGGTTGTCTGTGTACATCAGGCAATTGTAACATTGCCTCAAAATTCCCAGATTCACCAGCTGGACTGGAGAGTAACCCTGAAACTGACCCTTGGACATACCAGATTAGTATAGGGAACTGGTTTTTCACTGATCAGATTAGTAAAGGGAACTGATTTTTCACTTGATCAGGAAGGACCAATCGGGAGCCTAGTACTTATGAGAAGTCTAGGAGGGTGTAGTGCTTTAGTTAGTGTTTCCTTATAAGAACTGAGCAAGTGCAGGACTTTAGAAAGAGAATAGAGTGCTTACATTGAGAGTTTGAACAGTTCTAAGGGAAAAAATGAAGAGCAGACTTTGTGGAGCCTGGAATAGTTTAAACCTGTTTAGGTGGCGCTGCCGACGCTGCTCAGTGCGCAAAACCGTGCAAAAAAGAGAGTTGTAGGGTTTTAGAGAGAGAGAGAGATCAAGGAGTTTAGAATTGACCCAAAATGGCCAATAAAACTACAGCTTCTAGGCAGTAACCTCTCCTACAGGGACAGGCAGGCTGTTCAGTGTTAACCACTGCCACTGGTGAACACAGAGACTTCCCTTTAGCCCAAGCAAGCACTGGCCTTCTAGAAACTTACAAACAGTTCAGAACAGCAAATCTGTAACTGAACTTTCTTAAATTTCAGAAAGTGGGAAAAAAGCAAGATTTTTTTTGTTTTTTCTTTTTTTTGTTTTAGTTTAAAGGTAGCAGATATACACGAGTAGCAGAATATTCACAACAGTGCAATAAATGACCCCACACTTGAGTGCTAGGATAAAGCCAGGTAAAATGCAGTTTTAAGAGAAAAAAAACTATTTTAAATTAAGTGCAACACAGGAAATGCAGTAAACAATCTCTAGATGTGTTCTAAATACTGTTTCTGATACAGATATAAACTTAAGCAAGCTGGAAAATGCCACAAAGTAGGCGGCAAAGCAGTAAATCTTAACAAAAAATCAGAAGAAAATACTTAAAGTGGCTCCTTTTCTTCTCTCAGCGTTTTCTCCCCTTGGTAGGTGCTTCAGCAACAACTAGCAAGCCTGGAAAGCCATCAAAACCACGAGGCAGCCGGGTTTTAAGAGAGAGAGATCAAGGAGTTTAGAATTGACCCAAAATGGCCAATAAAACTACAGCTTCTAGGCAGTAACCACTCCTACAGGGACAGGCAGGCTGTTCAGTGTTAACCACTGCCACTGGTGAGAACAGAGACTTCCCTTTAGCCCAAGCAAGCACTGGCCTTCTAGAAACTTACAAACAGTTCAGAACAGCAAATCTGTAACTGAACTTTCTTAAATTTCAGAAAGTGGGAAAAAAGCAAGATTTTTTTGTTTTTTTCTTTAGTGCCAAAGAAAGAAAATGCATTAAGACCATTTCTGGACTTTTCTTTCCTAAACCTGTTTGTGACATTGCCCAAATTCAAAATATTGTTTCACAACCTGCTATCTCTTCCTCATTCAGGTTTCCTGATAACACTATATTTAGAAGATGCTTATCATCACCTCCCTATTCATCTAGACTTCAGGTGTTTTTTAAGGTTTTGTGTCTGGATCACATTATCAGCTGTCTTCCTTATACTTTAGACTATCCACTGCACCAAGAGTGTTCACAAAGTGTCTCGTTCTAGTTATAGCCCATTGCAAGCTACAGGGTATCAGCATTTTTCCATATTTAGATGACTTGCTTATCTTTGCAGAGTCTTTTTCAAAGTGCCAGGAACCTCTCGCTTGGTTGAGAGATCTCTTACACAAGCTGAGCTTCCAAGAGAACATTCAAAAATCTTTTATGACTCATCTTCACGGGACTGTTTTCCTCGACGATCAATGAGACACCTTAGATGTCTTACTGTATCACTATTGCAGCATTCTTCACTAAAGATAGCCCAACATCCGAACAGAATACCAAAGCTTTAGTTTTTTTTTTTTAAGGACATCGTACATCACATATATGATCCCTGCTCACGGCATAGGGCATACCTCAGAAATTCACTGCCTCCAGTCCAAATGACATCTTCAATCGTCAGTCTGAATGCTCGATCCTTTGTGCTGGTTACCAAGCCATTTCCAGATAAGTGTCCCATTGGGGTTTTTCTCTTATTTTGTTTTTTCTTTGGTTACGAGTTTACATGCCATCCAGAAAGAGAAAATGTTAGTGTAGGAGGCAGATTCCTCATGAGGACCATCACGAGCAGTGTTTTTTTTGCTTGGATGCTTCTCATGACCATACTTCATGCTCGATTTGTCAAGCATTTGTCCCTAAGACCCTTTGTATTTGTCTCTCCTCCTTGTTAACACCGGCGCAGGGTGCAATGCTAGAATCATTCTGTCCTGAGGTTCAGGCATCTGTCAAGAAGAAGTCCAAATAAGTTAGGTCAGATTTGGCTTCTGTACCATCTCCCCCGGTTGTTTAATGCACTCATGGCCTTGAAGCCTCCCTAGGGAGTTTATGTTCCTGCCCCCTGGTCATCTACCACTAGGGAGAAGGACTTTTCTGATGAGAAATTGGACTCTGGGGAAGAGTCTTTGGCGTATTCCTCTCAGATTCCTTCTCCATTAGACTATGGTTTTGAGGAGGAGGACTCCATTAGCCCAGCTTCTCCCTTTGAGGAACTTTCTTTTGGGGGTACGATCTCTTGTATGATGGAATTCTTTAAATAGAACTGTGCTTTGGTTTCTGATGTCCCGAAGAGGTATTATGAACTCCTCCAGAGGGAGTCTCCAAGCTCTCTGCTGTCCCTCCAGTCTTAGCTGCCCTGTTAGACACTTTTTCAGCAGCTTTTGAGGCTCCTTATTCCCAGCCTCCAGACCCTAAAAAGCCTGACAGATTTTATAAGGTATTTGATGACTGTTAGTTTCTTTACAATCCCTCTGCTGACCCTTGGCTGTGTCTGTCTCTTCTGACAAACCTTCCAAACTATTGCCTTCTAATAAATTACTTCCTTCTGACAAGGACAGTAGGGCCATGAAGCAGCTGAGCAAAAAGGTGTATACTGCTACTACCCTGGCCTTTCAGTTTATTAATTATCAGACCTATATGACCAGGTATGTTTTAGCTCTTCTCAAGTGGTTCACCATTCTATTAAATGTAGTTATGATGCAGCTGATGCTTTTTCTAGAGCTGCTGCTTTCAATTATGTGTTAAGGCATTATTCTTAGCTTCACTTACAACCCTTACCTGATGATATTAAGGCTAAATTGATGAATGCTCCTCCTGAGACTAAAAATCTCTTTGATTTTAAGTCCCTGCAGGCCTTGTAAGAATCAAAACAAATTTTTGTTTCCCCATTCCCAAATTTTACAGGAATTATTCTTCTAAGCCTGCCTTTGTACGTAGACAGTCGTGCCCTCCTCCCAAAGGATAGGCTCCTCCTGCTAAGTCTACTCAGACTCCTACTACTCAGAAGCCTCCTTTTCCAGACAGACCAGATTCTGTATGACTACCTTCTTCCCTCCATCCTATGCCAGGTTCCTTTGTGTCTTTGTCTTTCCTTGTCCCTTCCCAGGTGGTTAAAGGTCACTCAGGATTCCTGGGTTCTGTCCATCTTTTCTCAGGAATACTTCATTGTGTGGAAATCCTTTCTAGGCACTTCTCAAGAACAGTTGCCCTTTTTTTCCAGATGTGCTTTAGGGCCTTTTGTATCAAGGCACCATCCAAGCAGTTTCTGTTCCTCAAGGGGGAAGGGGTTTTATTCCAAAGTGTTTTTGGTTCCCAGGAAAGAAGGCACCTGAAGGCCCTTTCTGGAACTTTCCCAGCTCAACACTTTTCTGAAGATCCCTTCTTTTCGAATGCTGTCCCTTCAGACCCGGTTTTCTCTTTTTCCTTCTTCAGGTCTTCCTGGTCTTTCCCTGGATCTCAAGGATGCCTATCTTCACATCCCTATTCTTCTCTGTTTCAGGAAATTTTTGCTTTTCTCTGTTTCTTCCTTGTATTTTTGGATGTCTGCTTTGCCCTTTTACTGCCACAAGGGTTTCACCAAATGCCCTGCTCCTGTGATTGCCTTTTGCAGGATGAGAGGAATACAAATCTTTCCTTACCTGGACGACCTGCACATTCAGATTTCCTTCCCAGATGTTTTGATTCAGCACCTCTACTATGGTATTTGCCTCTTGCAAAGCCTAGGGTTTACTGTAAATTTCCAGAAATCCTTCCTGACTCCTTCTCAAGATCATATTTTTCTCGGGTGCAGGATTCACACCATTCCTATGCTGGCTTCCCTGCCACCACCTAAGGCTCTGGTTTTGACTGCCTTTGTTCAATCCGTTCTTTCTCTGCTTTCAGTTATGGCCAGGGAGTTTCTGAGGGCTCTGGGTTACATGACTTCCACCATCTGTATGCTTCCTGTAGCCAGACTCCATATGAGGAAGCTACAGTGGTACCTAGAGTCAGTATAGCTTCAACATTGTCATCCTTTAGACTTTCTAGTTCCTGTTCTTCCATGCCTGCAACTAGAGCTTTAGTGGTGGAGTCATCAACTGTCACTCAACTCAGGGCTTCATTTTCAGCCCCTGTTACCCTCTCAGCAACTTTTTCAGGTGTCTCAGACACTGGGTGGAATGTTTCTTTTAGCCCTCTAAAAGTTCAGGGTCTTCAACAGAGGGTGTATAATTTATTTATTTATTTTATTTTATTTATTTTACATTTGTTAACCAGGATGGTCTGACTGGGCACAGGTTCATTTTCAGCAGAGGCCCGGGGAGAAAAGCTCCACAGTAAGTACAATTTTACACAATATGTTAAAATACAGTATACAGAGAATTTTCAAACAATATGTTAACATACAGTATACAGCAGAAGACATAAGACCTATATATACAGGAAAAAATAGTTACACATGGTTAATAATAGAGTAAGTATACAAATTCAGTCAGCATTAGGAGACCTAGACTGTAATATATATTACAGTAGGTATATTAGGAAGTGAGGTATATAAGTGGAAAAATTTGAGGACTTATGTAATACATGGGCATAGCCACTTATTCTTAAAGTGTGATGCAAGTGAGTTTTTAAAGTGAGAAGAGGTAGTGGCAGAAATCAGAGCAGAAGGGAGATTATTCCAGGTTCTAGCTATGGAGTGAGAGAACAGTGCTTTTACTGCAGTATTGTTAGCCCTAGAGATACAGAGGAGGGGTTTGTCGGAAGATCGGAGAGGACGATTTGTATTATAGTGTGAGATGAAAGCTCTCCTTCTTGCTCTTCAGACCTTCCGTACTGTTTTTCTTCCAGGGCTTCTCAAAATCTTAACAGAAAATACAATAGTGATGTGGTACATCAACAAGCAAGGGGGACACGGTCTTTTCTCTTTCGCAGACTAGCTCTTCAGGTTGGGGATCTGATTATCCAGTATCAGGTGACTCTTCAGGCTGTTTACATACATTCATTCATAACTAAACATTGTGGCAGACTCTCTGAGCAGGTCTATGACACAGACTCACAAGTGGATGTTTCACAGAGATGTGTTTCTGGACATTGTCCACCAGTGGGGCACTCCTCAAGTAGGTCTTGCCTCACTTCTGAACAGACAACTTGCTGTATTTGGCACCAGAGTCCCAAATCCTTTGGCATGGAAAGTAGATGCCCCTCTCTTTTTCTTGGAAGGGGATGTTTCTTTACACCTTCTCTCCCTTTTCTCTCATACAGTGTGCCCTGCTCAGGACAGAACAGGACTTCCCCAAAATCTTGTTGGTGACTCTCTTTTGGCCCAGATAGCATTGGTTCCCTTTTCTGCATCTAGCCAAGGGCAATCACCGCAAGTTATCTCACAGGTTGGACCTACTCACGCAAGGCAAGGAGTGTCTCATCCATCCTCACTTGTATATGCTTCATCTGATACTGTGGGTGATAGGGTTTTGATCGCTTTTAGTCATCTTTTTTTCTGAAAACATGCTTCAGTTTCTGCAGGAGGCCAGGAAACCCACTACCAGGAAATCCTGTTTATCCAAATGGAAGAGATTTTCTGTCTGGTGCCTTGCTTATAACCAGGATCTTCTTTCTGTCGGGGTTCCTCTGGTTCTGTCTTATGTGTGTGAATTGCTTCATGCTGGTTTGGCATACTCTTCAGTTAAAGCTCACCTTTTAGCTATTTCTGCATGTCTGAATTTGACTTCTCCTTTGGCCTTTAGGTTTGCGGTGAAACACCTTCTTAAAGGTGTACTTCATATTAGGCCTCCCAGGAAGCCTATTCCTCCTTTCTGTGACTCTTAATTTTGTTCTTGAAAAAATTGACTCAGGCTCCTTTTGAGCCCGCAGTTTCAGCTTCTTTGCAGCATCATTCACAGGTTCATAGATGATTATTAGGCTAATGGCACAAGAGCCTTTACAAGCCTACCCAATAATTACCAGGATATGACAATATTATATCTTAATTCCCCAGATATGGGGTGGGGTAGTATCAGGGTAGTGGGTCTTTGGGTGTTGGAGCTGAGTTATTTTTTAGACTGTCTCTATCCATAAAGGACATGGGCAGTACCCCAGGAGTGAATTCATGGTTTCCCATCCATTTATCCAAATTCTTTTTGAAGAGAGTGAGAGACATGCTTTTGTTTAAAAAGATGAGAAGTTTATTCCATAGACGAGGCAGCCTTTGGGATATGAATCTGTCTCTACAGCAAGTTCTGTTAGAATCAGAAAAAAGTTTCAAGTCCATAAAACACATTATCTTTGTATAATTTTTTCTTGCGAATATGTAACATTTTTATCAGGGCTGGATCAGAGAATACCTTGTAGGTCAGGCATAAGTCGTCTCTCAGTAAATGATATGAGATGGAATAAAGGGAGAGGGCCTTTAGTCAGTCTACATAAGATGTGTCTTAACGCTTTGTATTTTTTTAGTGAAAACCTCTGCGGCCGCTCATGGAAGACTGTTCTTTTGACCCTTACTTAAGCTAAGGGGATGTCTGAGCTTCAGGCCTTTATGTCTGTCCCTCCTTTTTAGTTCTTCTTAGGGACAGGGTGTCTCTTCATCCTAGTCCTTCTTTTATGCCCAAAGTAGTTAACAAATTGTCTATTAATCAGTCTATTAATTTGGCCACTTTTTTCCCATCTCCACAGTCTCCCAATGTGAAGGTTCTTCACACCTTGGATTTGCATAGACAGCTTAGATATTATTTGGATAAGACTAAGATCATTCGCAAGTCTGAGCAACTTTTTGTTTCTTTTCATCATATATCTCTAGGTTTGTCTTTTTCTAAGCAAACCATTTCTTTGTGGATCTCTAAGGCCTTTACTTTTTGTTACGCCTTTCATGGTAAAAGCCTTTCTGCTTCTGTAAAGGCTCAATCTACCAGGGCTGCAGCTTCCTCTGATGCTTAATTCAAAAGACTGGATATCAGTTTCATTCTTGAGGCTGCTACTTGGACTTCTATCCATACCTTCACTAAACATTACAAGCTGGATGTGGTTTACAGGTCTAAAGTTGAATTTGCCATGGCTATCCTGCATGGGTTTCTTGAGGGCCCTGCTAGGCCTTTCTCATCCCAGGTTTCCTCTTGAGCTTTTGTACTCTCTCTTTAGTAAAGAATACTGCAACATTGATGTGGAAGGGTATAGTACAGTAGTGTAATATCTTACCATAACTGTAGATGCCCTTCTCTTCACTGTTGTAATATTCGTTCCCTCCTTACTTGCCTCCTTTTTCCCTACTCCTTTTATTTGTTTCTTTCTGGATGCACGTTTCTCCATTTTTGCTTGGACTGTTTTCCCTGGGGCTATTCAGTTCTGAGGTATGTACGTCCATAAATCTCCTTTATGCCCTATGCTGTGAGTGGGGAGCATATGTGTGACATATGACATCCTTAAAAAACCTAGGGCTTTGATATACTGGCCGGATGTTGGGCTACCCTTGGCAGGGGATCCCTTTAATAAAGAATACTGGAACAAAGAAGGGATGGACATCTACGGTTATGGTAAGATTTTAAACAACTGTAATTTCAAATAGCTTTTCTTCCACAGGAAAAAACAGATGTATATGTAGATCTATTTCTATGGTTTTCCAGTGAGACTTAGGTTACTGCAAGGGAAAACCTCAGGATTCTGGATCTCATTGCATATATGATTCTCATGATACCCATGACAAGACTCCACACGAGAAAGATACAGTGGCATCTAAAGTCTCTCTGGTCCCAGCACCAACATCCTTTGTCTTTTCAAATACCAGGGCTGGGGGTTGTTAGAAGAGAAATCACTAGGTGGAGATAGCAAATATTCCTAAATCTGTGTCTTCTCTTCTCCCTTCCTGTTCCAGACCAATCAGTCACCACAGATGCCTCAGACTTTAGTTGGGGAGCAGTTTCAGGGGGGATAAAAGTGCAATGTGTGTGGGACACCAAGGACAGAAGCAAGCACATAAATATAAAACAGATGCTTGCTCAGTTTAAGACACTTAACTCTGTCCAATCTTGTAGCCCAGGCAGGTATGACCCTAGCCCTGAGTAGCATCCTGCCATCACCCAGAATGATACCACAGTACAAGGGCAAAATGATTGACTTCAACAACTGGCTAAGCTTCTGGTGTCATTCTAAGGGGATCCAGTATCTGTCTACCTGGGATGACATGATCGACAAGCCACAATGCTTTGCCAGAGATGGCCTGCACCTGTCGCCCCTGGGATTCCGGATACTGGCTAAGGCTCTAGCCACCCCTATAGTGCCTTTTTTAGGCAAGATTCAAATGACAAATTCACCACCCTAACAGGTACAGGCAGGAAGAATCTGAGGGTATTGCTACTCAATGCCAGAAGTCTAAACCTCAAAATGCACTCTCTCGAGGCACTCCTTAAAATGGAGAACATCGACATCTGTGCAGTGACAGAGACCTGGTTCAAGGCTCCAGAGAGTACCCCTGCATTACCAGGCTATAATTCATACCACACCTTTCTGTCACCTAACCTGGACTGAAACACTAAAGGCGGAGGCGTGTCCATATTCATTAAGGATATCCACACCTCCAGGCTAGTTGCTCAGCATAATGCATCCGAGATTATCCAAGTGCAACTAACTCTGGGCAAGACCGCAATCCAAATTGTAGCTTGCTACAGATCCCCCACCATGCCCCAGGATTCCCACTCCTCATTTCTTAATACACTGGAAAATATTAGGGTACAACCTAACACCCTAATAATGGGCGATTTCAACTACCCTACCATTAACTGGGAAAACTACTCATGTACCAACTGTTGTGCTCAACGTTTTCTGGAATTCATAAATTCCAATGCCATGGATCAACTTATCCACACCCCCACCAGGGGCAGCAATATCCTAGACCTGGTTATTACCAACATGGGCAACCAGTGCTCCACACCAGAGGTCAATTCCTCGTTGGTCAGATCCGACCATAAGCTAATCACCCTAGACATCCACATTCTTCCCCCACCCCCCATTAGGGAAACCACAGTAAAAAATTTCTCCAAAGCCAACTTTACACTTCTTAAGACAGAAGTGGCAAACTTCACGACACCCATGCTGACGGACAATAGAGGTATGACTGCTGAATCCTACACAAATGCAATTTATAAGCACTTACATGAGTGCATGAATCGTGCAATCCCTAACAGAACCAAGATGCTATCCTCCAAAAAAAGGAAGCCAATCTCGTGGTCCCCTTCCATAAACAAACTCTACAACAGAAGAAAGAAACTGTTGCAAAAAAGAGTAAAATCCCATGATTGGAGAAACTCCCTGGTCAGCTTCAGTAAGAAGCTGAGATCCCTCATAAAATCCTCCAAAGCTAGTTATGAAAACAAAATTGCCACTGACTCTAAAGACAACCACAAAGCATTCTATAGCTATGTCAAGAATCTCAATGGCAACACTCAGATCTGCTCTGAGTTACAGCACAATGGCACTAAATATACAGAACCAACGGATAATACCAACATCCTGGCTGATAGGTTCAGTGCTAACTTTACCCCTCTGTCATCCCCTAAAGGGCCCATCTCTATACCAGAAGAATGCAAAGTTCCTGTAATCATGGCTGCACAGGTAAAAAACACACTATCCAAAGCCAAGAACACAGCATCCATGGGACCTGACGACATCCCAGGCTGTGTTCTACATGAACTACAGAACGAACTGGCACCCCACCTAAGTACCATGTTCAATCATAGCCTCACCTCAGGCTATGTGCCCACTGAATGGCGCACAGCGACAGTTATCCCACTCCACAAAGAGGGAGCCACCACAGACCCTGGAAACTACCGCCCCATTAGCCTAACGAGCTTGGTCTGCAAGGCTATGGAGCGTATCATCATGGAACTTATAAACAATGACATTGGTAATCTCCAAACTCAGGACTCCACCCAGTTTGGGTTTGTAAAAGGCAGATCATGTCTCCTAAACCTGATAGACTTCTCTGAAGCAGTCACCAAAGCCGTAGATGAGGGTAAGGTGGTTCAGACAGCCTATCTAGATCTCGCCAAGGCTTTTGACACCATCCCCCACTCTGAAATTATAGATAAAGTCACTAAACTAGGTATAATCCCTGTGTCACAAGATGCGTTGCCAAATGGCTCACTGACAGAACCCACACTGTGAAAGTAGCAGACTCCAAATCCAGCTTCAGACCAGTGACAAGTGGAGTACCACAGGGTTCAGTCCTGGGTCCTCTCCTGTTTGGTATCTACTTCTCTGAAGTACAGGCCAACACAGAAGGTCTTTGGCTAATGAAGTTCGCAGATGACTGCAAACTAGGAGCCATAATCAAAACTCCAAAAGATGTGGACATCCTACAAAAGGGCCTTGCTGAGATAGATGCCTGGTTTCAAAGCCATGGCCTCAAGCTCAATGCCAAAAAGTGCATTGTCATTCCTTTTGGTAAAAACTCAGTACCCATGAACTACCACATAGGTGGTAGTCTACTTAACACCGAAAGTGTGATAGGAGACCTTGGGACACAGGTGGACAGTAGTCTCTCCTTTGATAATCACATCGCCACAGTAGTCAGGAAATCCTTCTATGTGGCACACCTCATCACAAAAGGTTTCTCATCCAGGAAGAAAGAGGTCATTGTTTCCCTCTACTCGTCACTCATTAGACCCATTATAGAGCACAATGCCCCTTTTGGTATGTACCTCACAAGACATCTACAACAACTGGAAAGGCCACAGAAATACCTCACAAAGAGGATTACCGGCCTCAAAGATGCCATATGCAGACCGTCTCAAAAAACTGCAGCTTTACTCTGTTGCATATCTCCTACTCAGAGGCGATTTCTGCCTAACACACAAAGCTGTGTCAAACCCAGAGCTTTTAGACATGCTCTACTTAAAGAAATCCCAATCCCTATGAGCTACACGCTCTAAGGACCTAAACCTCGTCACCACAATAAACAGAACATGCTGGAGGGATAGATTCCTGTCCCAGAGACTTCCCATACTCTGGAACAAGCTACCTATCTATATCAAACAAAGCTCCTCATTAGCACTCTTCAAGAAAAATCTTGATGATTGGATGGGAGATAGGAAATTCACCCTGGGGATCACTTCTGTGGCTCTGCTCAACAGTGGCACAGGAAAATAATTTTCTTGGGTGGCGAAAGCCAGGGTACCTTTGGCTAGGCTTATATAGGCCCTAGGGCCAATAGCCTAGTGCCTACCTATGAATCATCTTTAGGCCCTGGGACCTCTTCAAGTTGTTACAAGCAATACCACAGTCATGTGGTACATCAGCAAGCAAGGAGAAACCAGGTCGTGCTCCCTTTTCAGACTAGCCAAGTTAGCTTGGGATACAGCTTCACAGTACAATGTCAGTATACAAGCATCCAACATTCCATCAGAGCAGAATTGTGTGAGAGACAGGCTGAGCATGACAAAGGCAGATCCTCATGGATGGAACTTGATCAAGTGGTCTTCCAAAATTATCCAGCTGTGAGGATTTCTCAAGTAGACCTATTTGCCTCCTCTCTGAACATTCAGCTGGTAAGATTCTGCTCCAGGACTCCATGTAAGAAGGTCTGGAAGATGGCTGCCTTCTCTTTTCCTTGGACAGGAATGTTGCTGTAAGCTTTTCCACTTTTTCCACTGATATCCAGGGTACGTTTGAAGATTCAGAGGGAAACCTCCAAGATCAGTGTGGAGACTCTTCTGGCCCAGGTAACAGTGGTTCTCACTTTTTCTGGAAATGGCCAGGGGCAATTACCACAAGCTTCCTCACAGAATAACTCTACTTGCACAAGATCAGGGATGTTTCATACACTCCGACCCCAATTAATGCCAACTGACTGCTTATTTGATAGTGTCTTAATTCCCTTTAGGCACTTATTTACTGAGGATGTGCAACAGGTACTAACAGAAGCAAGAATGTCTGCTATAAGAAAATCATATATTAGCAAATGGAAAAGGTTTTCTAGTTGATCCCAGCAACATAGCCAGCACTCATTCAGGACCAGTTGTTCTCTGGTTTTATAATATTTTAGTGCGTTACTATCGGTGGTGGTGCTGCGGTAACGTTGTCGCCTCACAGTAAGATGCTGCCCGGTTCGATTCTCAGCTAGAGCATCTTCTGCGTGGAGACATGCGTGAACAGGTGTACCTTCGTTGATGGTTGTGCGGCAGAGCTGGCAACTCGGTACGTAAAAATCAACTGCCAATCATTAGCAGACCGGAGTTCTGCTGTGGCGACCCCTAACCGGGAAAAGCCGAAAGACACACACAGTGCATTACTATCCTGTGGTCTTTTATTCCACCATCAAGTTTAATTTATTGCCCATTTCAGCATGTTTGCCCATGGATCCTCCTCTTTCAATGTATTCTCATTTCACAATATTACTGAAAGGGGTTTTGAATAAGAGGCCTCCAAGAAAACCTGTGGCTACTCCTTGGGATCTTAATTTTGTGCTAGAGACGCTAAAACTTACTTCATTTTGGATTCCAGTGATTAGGTCGTGAGACATTTCCTCATGAGCTACAATACTGAAACCAAAAGGCCGCAGCACTGCTATCCTGTAGAGTGATGCAACCAAAAGGCAGAAAAGCTACATCATTTAACGCTGAAGAGAAAACTGGTACACCACAACAATCCCTAACGAAATCCACCTGACTGTTTCCTGAGTGTAAAAACAGCCACGGTAGAATAGTGATCGTCACAGATGTATAATACATAGGGGAACGAGATGCAGAGCATACAAGCATACCTCAAACTGTCCAGATGTCTGCAGAATGTCCGGATGTGTGCTTCCTTGAAGTGGTTTGCTTACAAAATAATTGTGGATGTTTGCTAAATTGGTGAGGATCGATGTTGCCAAATAACGACACTCCTCCCAACTGCAGATGTTACATGCATTTACACATGCTTGCCAAGACAATTCCTGCTATTCTAGCAACTTTCTAAGTTTATAAGAGCAATATTTAAAATCTGTCCCTAGATGTGGCCCTTTGTCCCCCCATTATTACTGTATATTGTGCGAAGAGGTGGAGAGGAACATATACAATTGAGGGAAAGCTAGGTATTAGATAGGCTGAGGTTGAAGAATCCCCACTTATAAACTGTGGGAATATGTCGCCGATAACACATATAGTGGCTTGTAAAGCAGAATAGAAAGCGTATAACCCTGTGAATATTTAGGTATGTGCTCCCTATTCTGCTTTACAAGCAGGAGAAGCAGCACATACCAGAATGAATATTAAGTTTAGTGACTAAAATAATAAAGAGCTGAAGGACTTTATCTGGGAAGGGAAGATGGCAAGAGTCAAGTGGGATAAGCTGATTCTATCAGTAGAATAGGGTGGATTGGAATTACCCAATTTGAAGGGATATTTCAGAGCTACACAGTTAAGACTCCTGTACATAGCACAAGCAGAAAACTATAATTCAAAGTGGAAAGGGAAGATGATGAAATGGGGAGGCTGAAGAAACAAGGAGAGACTGGGATTTTGGATGCAGGCCTTTAAGGAGATTAACAATAATTATACAGAATATTACATCCATAAAGTAGCAAAAAGTATTCTAAAAACTAAACCAATATGGGAATGGAGAAAGAAGATTCTGCCTATAGGTATGACTGCAGTTAGGGATACAGACGCTAGGCAAAAGGGGGCTGGAATTTATTGGAGAAAACTGGCAAAGAACCAAGGTATTGGGAGCAAATAACTAGAGAGGGAAAGATGACAGAATGGGAAAATGCCAAGAAGTTATTTGAACTGCAGGTTAGAGATTGCCTTTCCTATCAGGGACTGATATCAGTATATAAGCTAAGAGAAAGAAATAGGGGGATCCTAAATGAAAGACCAGCACTGGTAGAGTTTTTAATAGAATCTAGAATAGAAGCTGCCATTAAAAAATTAATAATTAGTAGAGCATATAAAATATTGCATGATAACTATAAGAATCAATCTGAGCAGGTTAGAAAGGATTGGGAAGAGAGACTGGATAAGCAATTCAAAAAGAAACAATGGGAGGATATATGTATGTCTCCCAAATATGCAACAAAATCTACAAGATTTAGGATTTTTGCCTGGCAATGTTTACATAGATATTTTTATACCTCAAGTAGACTCCAGAGAATTTTTCCTCAGGCAGATAGCAAATGTTGGAGGTATGAAGGGGAAGAAAGAGGTAACTGGGAACATATTTTCTGGGAGTGCGGTGAGTTGGCAGACTTTAAGGATTCCCTGAGAGATGCACTGTCAGAGATGCTGGGTGAGCAAATTGGTCTGATGAGGGAGATGATTTTTCTGAGCTATGATACAGAATTGGAATTGCCTAGACATTGTTAAGGCCTTGCTGTGTCTAATAATGCTGTCTCCCAAAAAAGCAATTACTATAAAATGGAAATAAAAATCTAAACCAACTATATTGGAAGTAGTATCTATAGTAACAGAGAAAAATAACTGGAATTGAGAACTTCAGAAAAGGGTAAGAGCAAACTACATAGGGAAAAAATGGGAATTGTCGGAATAATACATACAAGGGAGGAATGAGGTTTAAAAGGTGGCAGGACTTAAATGAGCTATGTACTGTACTGTTTGAGTGAGAAAGATTGGGTAGATTATAAGTGATGTAAAATGCTTGCAACTAGGAGTGTGTCGGTGTGGTTTGTGTTCATTTATATAAATGTATGACTACCTATGTAGTAAGTGATGGTTTAATAAAGACCCTTCTTGTTAAAAAAGGCAGGAATTGAATAATGTATGTAATATTGCTTAGCTATATGATATATAGCAATATATGTGAAGTATAATGTTTATGTTAATATAGTTTGATTACTTTTCTATGAATGTACATTTGTGTATGTTACAGGTGATAATTCAATGACATGCCAGAACACAGCAATTGGTATAAGGAAAGAAACAAGTCTGGTCAGTGCACAACATGACATTACAGTAGTACCCCTCAATCACACAACAAATGTAAAATAGGGAAACCGTATTACATATGGCAGAAATATGATTAATTTCCCATTTCACCTACCAAGACAGACTGTAGTGTAGTGGAGTAGCATGTGTGGCACTTGGAGGTACATCAAAATTATTCTCTGATAGCTCTAGATAGGGTAAACACATACATAGGAGCGGTCATGCAGAAAAAGGGAGCTATACACTATACAGGGAAATGTCCCTAAGTAAAGTCTGTATCTGAAAATGAGATGGGCAATGTGCTGCAATTAGTCAAGACAGACAGCAGGCTGTTAAAGGGGTACTGTTCACTAAAGGCAGCATCACTAGTGTATTCATCCAGCTCAGACACCTACAGTTGTGTACATCTATGAACATCCTAGTGTTTAGTCTGGAACTACAGCATATCTAACTGAGCTCTAGCAAAGGATATTGCAGCAGCAAGGTGGAGTACACAGAGCAACATACACTGGTTGTAAGCCACTGTTTATGTTAGCAGGCATAGCAAGCTACTACAGGGGCTATACTACACAAGGTGACATACTTCATGGTTCCCACAGCTACAGAGTAGCCTGTACCTGATATTGGCATCCAGTTGCTTTGCTAAACTGTAGAACATGGATGCTGAGCAGCCCTCTACAAGTACTGTTGACATGATGGATACTGCATATAAGTACAGACCAGGTCAGCTTGGCAGCAGATATTAGACAGTGCCCAGCCAATGTGTCAAGCCAATATTATTGATAGAGGAATTCTAATATCATTTAGAGCATGATGTGCTATCCAAATGATACTGGGCATATATCAAGTGCAGGGTAAAGGCCTGCAGAGGCCAAGCTATCACTGTTCACCATGCAGAGTGGAAAGAACTGCAGAAATCCTTGCCACACCAACATAAGTCTGATGCAACCAGTGCACAGGTAGCGGTGCTGTGTGCAGAACTACGGCAGAGTACAGAACACAACAATGATTTGCCTAGTCAGACAATTCAGCATGTCCTTGGAAAGGCAGATGACAATGTGCTACAAGAGATACCTTACTGTGCCACCCTCCATCGCACCATTACCAGAGTACGGCAGAGGGCACAAGCATCAATGTCAATACCCCCTGCAACGTTAGCACTCCTTGATGTCAGCTAGTACCCATTCAGTAGCAGTACCATTCTCCTAAGAAGAAAGTTGGATATGGATGGTAAGGACTCAGTTGTTTTGCTCACCACAGCGCAAAATCTGGCAGATCTATGCAGGTCATACATCAAATTCGTGCCAGCCGTAAGGCATTCCCCAAGAGTATTCTAAAGGCTGCTCCTTTCATTTTTCCCAGATCATTCCCAGCATGTGCAGATGTGTGCTGCCACTTGTACACTTTGCATGGATTCACTGATACTCCCACTACTAATAGGATTGTTCCCCTGGTGTACTAATGACTGGGAAAACAGAGGCAGCATACACCAATATGTGGGATATGCTTAAGTGGATGGCTGCAGATACTGGATGCACTTTCATCCACTCTGCATTATCACTGATTTTGAGAAGGCAACAATTCGTGCCAGTCGTAAGGTGTTCCTAAAGGCTTTTTGTTTAATTTTTCCCAGATCATTTGGCAGCAACTCCAGCATCGCCACCTTGTGGCCATTTATGATACAGACACTTGCAATTCAATAGCCATCTTCAAGTTAATTGCACTGGCTTTCCTACCAGTAGATGATAATGTGCCTGCATTTTTGGAGATTGTGTTTACACTACCAGAATGTGCTAGGCCCATAGCAACATTTCTGGACCATCATTATGTGTGTGGTCGACTAGGAAGTGTGCCTCCAGCAGCACAACAATTACCAATATCCTGTCCTTTGAAATTCAGGAATGACTGTGATGTCTCTGACATGGATTTCCCATGAACCAATAATCAGGTGGAAGTATGGCACTGCCGACTTAAGGTGTTACTTGGATGGACTATCATCATCATCTTTTTTCGGCTGTTCCTGTTAGGGGTCGCCACAGCCGATCACCTGTTTCCATTTCTTCCTGTCCTCTGCATCTTGCTCTGTCACACCAACCACCTGCATGTCCTCTCTCACCACATCCATAAACCTTATCTTAGGCCTTCCTCTTTTCCTGTTACCTGGTAGCTTCATCCTTAGCATCTTTTTCCCAATATACTCAGCATCCCTCCTCAGCACATGTCCAAACCAGTGTAATCATGCCTCTCTGGCTTTGTCTCCAAACCTTCCAATCTGGGCTGACCCTCTAATATACTTATTCCTAATCCTGTCCACCCTCGTCACACCCAGTGCAAATCTTAACATCTTTAATTCCGCCACATCCAGCTCAAACTCCTGCCTTTTTGTCATTGCCACTGTCTCCAACCCCTATATAACATAGCTGGTCTCACTACCCTCTTGTAGACCTTCCCTTTCACTCTTACAGGTACTCATCTGTCACAAATCACTCCTGACACTCTTCTCCACCCACTCCATCCTGCCTGTACTCTCTTTTTCACCTCTGTTCCATACTCACCGTTACTATGAACTATTGAGCCCAAGTATTTAAACTCATCCACCTTTGTCACCTCTACTCCTTGCATCCTCACCATTCCTCTATCCTCCCGCTCATTCACACACACATATATTCTGTCTTAGTCCTGCTGACCTTCATTCCTCTTCTCTCTAGAGCATATCGCCATCTCTCCAGGGTCTCCTCCACCTGTTCACTACTCTCACTACAGATCGCAATGTCATCTGCAAACATCATAGTCCACATGGACTCCTGTCTGATCTCGTCTGTCAACCTGTCCAACACCATTGCAAATAAGAAAGGGCTCAGAGCTGATCCTTGATGTAACCCCACCTCCACCTTAAACGCATCCATCACTCCCACCGCAGACCTCACCGCTGTCACACTACCCTCGTATATATCCTGTACCACTCTTACATACTTTTCTGACATTCCTGACTTCCTCATACAATACCACAACTCCTCTCTAGGCACCCTGTCATATGCTTTCTCTAAGTCTACAAAAACACAATGCAACTCCTTCTGACATTTTCTGTACTTCTCCATCAACACTCTCAGAGCAAAGATCGCATCTGTAGTGCTCTTTCCTGGCATGAAACCATACTGCTGATCACTAATCATCACGTCCCTTCTTAACCTTGCTTCCACTACTTTTTCCCATAACTTCATGCTGTGACTGATCAGTTTTATCCCTCTGTAGTTACTACAGCTCTGCACATCACCCTTATTCTTAAAAATCGGTACCAAAACACTTTTTTTCCATTCCTCAGGCATCCTCTCACTTTCCAAGATTTCATTAAACAATCTGGTTAAAAACTCCACTGCCATTTCACCTAAACACCTCCATGCTTCCACAGGTATGTCATCTGGGCCAACAGCCTTTGCATTCTTCATTCTCTTCATAGCTATCCTTACTTCCTCCTTGTTAATCCATTGTACTTCATGATTTACTATTCCTACATCATCCAACCTTCTCTCCCCCTCATTCTCTTCATTCATCAACCCCTCAAAGTACTCTTTCCATCTCCTCAACACACTCTCCTCGCTTGGGAGTATGTTTCCCTCATTATCCTTTATCATCTTTACCTGCTGCACATCTTTCCTAGCTCGGTCCCTCTGTCTAGCCAATCGGTACAGGTCCTTTTCTCCCTCCTTTGTGTCCAACCTTTCATGCAACTCTTCATATGCCTTTTCCTTAGCCTTCGCCACCTCTCTCTTTGCCGTGCACCTCATCTCCGTATACTCCTGTCTACTTTCTTCATCTCTCTGACAATCCCACTTCTTCTTTGCCAACCTCTTTCTCTGTATACTCTCCTGTACTTCATCATTCCACCACCATGTCTCCTTGTCGTCCTTCCTTTGTCCAGATGTGATACCAAGCACCTTTCTAACCGTCTCCCTTACTAGCTCTGCTGTAGTTACCCAGCTATTTGGTAGCTCTTCACTGCCACCCAGTGCCTGCCTTAACTCATCCCTGAACTCCACCTCACAATTACCCTTTTTCAATTTCCACCACTTGAACCTTGGTGCTGCCCCCACACTCCTCCTCCTCTTCTTGATAACCAACGTCATCCTACAAACCACTATCCTATGCTGCCTAACGACACTTTCTCCAGTCACCACTTTACAGTCTCCAATCTCCTTCAAACTGGCCCTCCTACATAAGATATAATCCACCTGTGTGCATCTTCCTCCACTCTTGTATGTCACCGTATGCTCCTCCCTCTTGTTAACATACTTATTCCCCACAGCCATGTCCATCCTTTTCGCAAAATCCACTACCATCTGACCTTCTGCATTCCTTTGTTTAACACCATACTACCCATCACTTCCTCATCCCCTCTGTTCCCTTCACCAACATGCCCATTGAAATCTGCTCCAATCACCACTCTCTCACCCTTGGGTACAGTCATCACCACTTCATCCAATTCACTCCAAAATTTTTCTTTCTCATCCATTGCACACCCAACTTGTGGAGCATACGCACTAACAACATTCATCATTACACCATCAATTTCCAGCTTCATAAACATCACTCTATCCGACACTCTTTTCACCTCCAAAACACTCTCAACATACTGTTCCTTCAGAATAACTCCTACGCCATTTCTCCTCCCATCCACACCATGATAAAACAATTTGAACCCACCTCCGATACATCTAGCCTTACTCCCCTTCCATCTGGTCTCTTGCACACACAATATACCAACCTTCCTTCTGTCCATCATATCAGTTAGCTCTCTCCCTATACCAGTCATACTGCCAACATTCAAAGTTCCGACCCTCACTACCACAGGATGGACTACAGTACAGCTTTTTGATCTTCTGTCTGTTCTGCAACAGGAACAAAACCTAACTGATAACTGAAGAGAATCACTTCTCAGGGGATACCAGTGACACCACATAGAAAAGTTATTGCTGTAAGGAAGTACCGTCTAAAATACTTTCTCCAAAATAAATGTGACTACAGCATTGTGCATGATTTCTTACATGCTATGGCACATTTTTACAAGTTTATTTATTTATTTACATTTGATAATCGGGAAAGTCTGACTAGGTGTAAAAAACCCATTTTCAGCGGAGGTCTGGGGAGAAAAGCTCCACATGCAACTTAAGTGTACAAATACATACTATTACAGAAATTTTACAGCGTAAACAATAAAATATTTCAGACAATACATAATTCAAAAGACAAATTAAGAGATGTGATGAACTGTTGAGAGATGCAGTAAGTATAGATTATTTAAAGTAAAAAATCAGTTAAATATAACAAACTTAAGAAAGTTTGAATATAGCAATTAGCTGGATAGAGTTATAATAGTAAGAGCAAACAATTCTACAGCAACTTAGCCTAGGCTAGTACATGTACAAAGCCATGAGTCATTAAGGAAACCTTTAAACTACATTGCTACATTGTGAGAATATAAGAAATCACCAGTAGGATTGGTTGATTTGCTCACTTGTAGTAGTGATTTATTTTCAGATCTAAGATTATAGTTGGTAACATAAGGATTTAATATGTTTAACAGAGCTGGAATTTTTTCAGCCTGATATAATAGTTTATGTGCTATGATTAGTTGATTGTATGATAATAGCTGTGGTAGTTGCGATTGTATTTGCATATAGTACACACCAAGCACTACACACATCACTTCACATGTTGTATTAATAAAGGCTTTGCCCTTTGTAAACTTCTTTCACAGTGGCACGTTTATGCTCACCCAGCATCTGGCTGCAGCAACCTGTACTACAGACAAATATAACTTTGTGCCTCTGGAGGTATGCAGACTGTCTCACTCGGAGGGTTTGCTTTTGCCAGCTATGGACATGGTGCAGGGGCATCTGCTATGTCCACAGGGAAATGTCCATAGACATATGTCACTGCAGTTAGACTGCCGTCCAGCCATGTGTCCACATCCAGCTGTCTCACAGGAAGGTGTCACGCTGCCTAGGCACCTTAACCCCCTCCATTTCAATCAGCTGTCCTGGTTGACCTGAGGTTTTTAACACGAAAAATAGATGTTAAGTTGTCTATCTCGCCTTCATTCTTGCTGGATGGGTTCGGAGCCGAACCTTGGCTCCGACTCGGCCACTCTAAAAGCTCGAGAGCTAGTTCCACCGGCTCGAGGCTCCCCTATATCCAACAATGCTAGGCGGTAACTCCCCAGATCTCGTTTGCTGCTATAGCGATCGAGGTGCGTTCCAACCGGCTCAGGTTAGTTTTAAATAAAAACTAGTTAATTTCTTAGATTTTTTTCCCCCTTTTTAAGTTAGTTTTCTTCATAGTTTTATAGAGTGAGTAGTTCCCTCCCATTCCCAGTCAAAATTTCCCTTTTTCCTAAAACTCACTAGAATTCTTCCCTTGGGCCTTAGGCCCAGTATCTCCCTTCCTAGTAGTTGAGTGACTGTGTTTATAGGGATTTAATTTTCTAAATTACTTCTAATTTAAATTTAAATTTAATTTAATTTCTAATAACTGTAATCGGTGTGTGTGTGTGTGTTTGTGTGGTTACACTTTTTTCTTCTTAGACATGTCTAAGGATTCAAAGGTCTCAGGCTTTAAGAGGTGTGACTCGTGCTGTCAGAAGATGTCTCTGACAGACGGTCACACTTCTTGTGTGTACTGCCTGGGACCTTTGCACCTGCAGGACTCATGTGCTGTTTGCCATGGGTTTAGCCCTAGAGTCCTGCAGGAGCGTAAAAATAAGCTCATTCTAAGGGGCTTATTGAAGCCTGAGGGTCCCCCGACTCAGTCTTCGGGGAAACCCTCGAAGCCTACCAGATCATCGGCTCCGGTATCTGAGTCGTCTTCTGGGGCTTCGAAGGCTGTTCAAACATCGGCTCTGGCCGGAGCCGATGATTCTCGAACTCTTGTACCTGCTATTTCCTCGGCTCCGGCTGGAGCCGAGGCAGACATTGGTGAGTCGGCTCCGATCAGATTGTCGGAACCGACCTCCAGAAAAAGGTCCCGGTCACCATCTATCGGCTCCGTTCATTCAGCTCCAGCATCTCCATTGCTGTCTGAACGGAGCCATAGATCTCACTCCTCTAGGTCGTCGAGACTTTCTGATCATGACCTTCAGAGGGTAGTGAGTCGACTTCTTAAGTCCGAGGCACTGGCCCAGATGCTTCAAAGCCCGACTCAACAGTCGATGGCTAATCCTATCACTCAGAATATTCCTCCTCCGACTCCTTTGAGTTCGGAGCCAGGGCGGCTCGGACCCGAGACTGTGACTGCGTCGGAACCGATACCGTTGTCTTCGGTACCGTCGTCTGCTCCGATTTCTTCCTTGGAGGAATCTCGGCGCCGGATTTCCCTCGTCGGCTCTGAGGGGGCGAGTGGCATCGGACCCTTGTCCGACCCCGCTCTCCCTCTCGGTGCTTCGGCGCTGGTGAGTTTGGCTCCGACTCGGCCACTCTAAAAGCTCGAGAGCTAGTTCCACCGGCTCGAGGCTCCCCTATATCCAACAATGCTAGGCGGTAACTCCCCAGATCTCGTTTGCTGCTATAGCGATCGAGGTGCGTTCCAACCGGCTCAGGTTAGTTTTAAATAAAAACTAGTTAATTTGTTAGATTTTTTTCCCCCTTTTTAAGTTAGTTTTCTTCATTGTTTTATAGAGTGAGTAGTTCCCTCCCATTCCCAGTCAAAATTTCCCTTTTTCCTAAAACTCACTAGAATTTTTCCCTTGGGCCTTAGGCCCAGTATCTCCCTTCCTAGTAGTTGAGTGACTGTGTTTATAGGGATTTAATTTTCTAAATTACTTCTAATTTAAATTTAAATTTAATTTAATTTCTAATAACTGTAATCGGTGTGTGTGTGTGTGTGTGTGTGTTTGTGTGGTTACACTTTTTTCTTCTTAGACATGTCTAAGGATTCAAAGGTCTCAGGCTTTAAGAGGTGTGACTCGTGCTGTCAGAAGATGTCTCTGACAGACGGTCACACTTCTTGTGTGTACTGCCTGGGACCTTTGCACCTGCAGGACTCATGTGCTGTTTGCCATGGGTTTAGCCCTAGAGTCCTGCAGGAGCGTAAAAATAAGCTCATTCTAAGGGGCTTATTGAAGCCTGAGGGTCCCCCGACTCAGTCTTCGGGGAAACCCTCGAAGCCTACCAGATCATCGGCTCCGGTATCTGAGTCGTCTTCTGGGGCTTCGAAGGCTGTTCAAACATCGGCTCTGGCCGGAGCCGATGATTCTCGAACTCTTGTACCTGCTATTTCCTCGGCTCCGGCTGGAGCCGAGGCAGACATTGGTGAGTCGGCTCCGATCAGATTGTCGGAACCGACCTCCAGAAAAAGGTCCCGGTCACCATCTATCGGCTCCGTTCATTCAGCTCCAGCATCTCCATTGCTGTCTGAACGGAGCCATAGATCTCACTCCTCTAGGTCGTCGAGACTTTCTGATCATGACCTTCAGAGGGTAGTGAGTCGACTTCTTAAGTCCGAGGCACTGGCCCAGATGCTTCAAAGCCCGACTCAACAGTCGATGGCTAATCCTATCACTCAGAATATTCCTCCTCCGACTCCTTTGAGTTCGGAGCCAGGGCAGCTCGGACCCGAGACTGTGACTGCGTCGGAACCGATACCGTTGTCTTCGGTACCGTCGTCTGCTCCGATTTCTTCCTTGGAGGAATCTCGGCGCCAGATTTCCCTCGTCGGCTCTGAGGGGGCGAGTGGCATCGGACCCTTGTCCGACCCCGCTCTCCCTCTCGGTGCTTCGGCGCTGGTGAGTTTGGCTCCGACATCGGCCTCGGAGCCATCACTGTCGGTGCCGGGGGAGGTTTTCAGCTTTTCGGAGCGGAGACCTCCGGCCCTGCCTGACAGGGGTGCCTTCGAGGTCATGAGGAGCGTGTTAGAACCTGGTTCAACCCCACAGTCGGCTCCATCTGCCCCTCCCTCCACGGTGCCTCAGGTGATTTCTGCTCACTCCCTCATCCCGGATCGCAGAGAGCCAGCTCCTCAAGTATCCCCAGTGGGGATCTCCTCCTCTTCCGAGGCCTCTCCTGACCCAGTAGGAGAGCCTCCTAGGAAGAGGCAGTGCAAGAGGAAGCACATCGACTCCCCTGAGTCTGTCACCTCTGACACTGATTTAGAGGATTCTGAAGGTTCCCCTCATTCCCCCTCTGAAGATGTCTCTTTTGCAGACATCCTCGAGATCTTAAAACAGAGGGGGAATTGGCCAGCCCTCAACCCTTCAGAGGATGAATCGGTGTATCTTGAAGCGTTTGGCTCTCGCCCTTCCACCTCCTGGGTGTCCCCTCCTTTTGATCCCCTTATGCAGGTGGTGGCAAAGAAGGCCTGGACAGCTCCTGACTCTGTGGACCCCACCCCCAGGAGACCTTCAAAGTTTATCACCGCCCCCAAGGACAAAGAATTTCTGACCAAAGGCGTCTCTGTGGATGCTATGGTGGTGGCTGCAGCCACCAAGAAGGAGCTAGCAGATCCTTCAGTGCCTGTCCATCCTCCTAACAAGGAGTCTAGGACTATGGACAGGTACGGGAAGTGGATGTTCTCGTCAGCGACCTTTTCTATGCGCTCGCTGAACTACCTGTGTCATTTCACTCGTCTCCAGAGAGATTTGATCAAGGAAGCGAGTGAAATGTTAAAGGACCCAACAGCTGCGGGTTTTCAGGATAGGATGAACTCTCAGCTGGCTACCCTCAACTCACTAGTTAACTCCTCCATGCACCTCCTTTCGTATGCGGCTGATGGAACAAGTAGAGCGGCAGGTACAGGTGTGGCCTTACGTCGGCACGCCTGGATGCGACTATGTAATTTTGCGGACCCTTTCAAGGCGTCCTTCACTAACTCCCCGTTTGATGGATCATCCCTCTTTGGTCCTCAAGTGAAGGAAACCCTGACTAGGTGCGAGACTGAAGGCAAGACTCTTTCTGCCGTGGGAGTCCGTTTTTCTACCCCTTCTAGGCCTTACCCCAAAGGCCAGAAGGGGGGAAAGATGTGGTTCCGCAAACAATCTCAAGGAGCTTTGCCTGACGCACAGAGTCAGTTCCCCTCTAGAGGCAGAGGGGGGAACAATAATGGTAGACACCGCCCTAGAGGCAGAGGGGGCCCGCAGAATCAGGGCAGTCGAGAAACCTTCTCCGACAAGCCCTTTCAGCATCCCTGAGGTGTTGCCCGACTGTCCACCTTCGAAGGCAGTCAGGGGAAGATTATCTCTGTACCCAGAAGCCTGGCAATCCTTAACTCAAGACAAGTGGGTACAGTCTATCATTTCCGAAGGCTATACAATCCCATTCTTTCGCATTCCAAAGCAATCAAAAAAATCCCTTCCAGACGTTCCACCCAGTCAAAGGGAGCAAGCAGCTTTAGAAATATCAAAGCTGCTTGCAAAAAGAGCCATTCAACCAGTTCCAGCAGACCAACAAGGATCCGGAATCTACTCCAAATTCTTTTTGGTTCCAAAGAAAACAGGGGACTGGAGACCCATTTTGGATCTCAGCTACTTGAACAAGTCTGTCAAGAAAACAAAATTTCGGATGGTCATGCTGCAGTCCATCCTACCCCTTTTGGGGCGGGACAACTGGATGTGCTCAATAGATCTCCAGGATGCGTACTACCACATCAAAAGTAGCCGACTCTCCAGGAGATTCCTCCGCTTCAGGCTGGGAACCAGTCATTTCCAATTCAGGGCCCTGCCCTTTGGACTCACTACAGCCCCCCGAGTGTTTACCAAATGCATGGCAGTGGTCGCCTCTCATCTGAGACGTCAAGGATTCCAAGTGTTTCCGTATTTAGACAACTGGCTCCTTACAGCCCCCACCAAGCATCTTCTGCTTCTCGCCAGAGACTATACCTTTCACACATGTCAGACATTAGGCATTTCAATAAATTACGAAAAGTCTGTCTTGTCGCCTTGTCATGTTATTACCTTCATAGGCGCAAATCTAGACACAGTCAGCATGTCAGCCAGACTCACAGAGCAGAGAATAGCAGACATATACAGACAAGTCTCTCTTGTCTTGCAAAGCAGCAAAATCAAAGTCAGACTAGTCCTGAAGGTTTTAGGGATAATGGCGGCTGCTATCCCTCTTCTTCCTTTAGCCAGATTCCACATGAGAATTTTACAATGGATGCTCTTCACTCAATGGTCGTACCAACAACTTCCAATGTCCCATTCCATTGCGATAACACAATCGTGCAGGAATCATCTTTCTTGGTGGATCACATCCCCCCAGCTCTTCCTAGGAAGACCCTTTGTTCCTCCCCCTCCAGTTGCTACACTGACAACGGATGCCTCCCTGATCGGGTGGGGGGGGCATTACCAGGGCAGGACGGTCCAGGGCATATGACAACCTTTCGAACGCCACTTGCACATAAATGTCCTATAGATGAGAGCAGTGCTTCTAGCGTTGCAAGCCCTACAAGGCTCTCTTCCCAAAGGGACTATAGCAATTCAGACAGACAATATGTCTGTAGTGTGGTACATCAACAAACAAGGCGGAACCAGATCCTACCCCCTATGTCGAGAGGCACTCAGACTGTGGCAATGGGCGATTTCTTCTCAGCGGTTTCTGTTAGCAACTCACATTCCCGGGAAGTCCAATGTGATTGCGGACAAATTGAGCAGAGCTATTCTCATGCCTCACGAGTGGTCTCTGAAGAATTCAGTGTTGGACAAAGTCTTTTGAAAGTGGGGCAGACCTTGCTGCGACCTTTTTGCTACTCCCCAAAACAGCAAGTGCAACGATTATTTCACCCTCTTTCCCCAACCAGGCCATCCCAGCAGAGACGCTGTAGTCTACGATTGGCCCCGGGGACTTCTGTATGCCTTCCCTCCCTTTCCGCTGATATCTCAACTAATACAGAAAGCCATCGCTCAGAAAGCTTCCATGATCCTCATTGCCCTTTACTGGCCTCG
Organism: Protopterus annectens; assembly: GCF_019279795.1. Taxonomy (NCBI): domain Eukaryota; kingdom Metazoa; phylum Chordata; order Ceratodontiformes; family Protopteridae; genus Protopterus; species Protopterus annectens. Next base: position 820,738,520 of record NC_056748.1, read on the forward strand.
ACAGGTTTGGTTCCCATTTCTTCACCGTTATCTGCTGGAGCAACCCTGGCGTCTGGACCCAGTTCCAGACCTCTTGACCCATCAGTCGGGTCAGTTGCACCGCTCCCTCCCTTCTCTGAACCTCACAGCATGGTTTCTCCAATTCCAACTCTAGCCAGGCTTCCTCTAATATCTCACTCAGTTCGAGATATTTTAATAGCCTCTCATAAATCTTCCACTCGGAAGATTTATCATAGTAAGTGGAAACGTTTTTCCTATTTTTCGCATTCAAAGGATATAGAGCCTTTCACTGCTTCCATTCATTCAGTTCTAGATTTTCTAGCCAAACTTTTCCACTCAGGTTCGTCTCCTTCTACCATCAAGGTTCAATTGGCAGCTATATCTAACTTTCATGTTGGAATCTCAGAGTCCTCCATTATGTCTCACAAACTCTGCAAAGCCTTTTTAAAGGGAGTTTTTCTCCTCAAGCCACCTATCAGGGATCCTCCTCCTCTATGAGATCTCAATTTGGTTCTGACGTTCTTGATTCTCCCCCCCTTTGAACCTGCGGCTTCATGCTCAATGAAATTGCTATCTTGGAAAACACTCTTTTTGGTAGCTATTATTTCAGCCAGAAGAGTCTCTGAAATTCATGCTCTGTGTAGTCGATCCTCTTATCTTTTGTTTCATAAGGATAGGGTGTCCTTACGTACCAACCCGTCTTTTTTGCCTAAGGTAGTTTCACCGGCAAATTTGAATCAAGCCATTGATCTTCCTGTGTTTTTTCCTAACTATTCGAACAGATCAGAACAAAAATTGCATTGGTTAGACGTTCATCGCCAACTTAGGTACTATTTAGACAGGACCAAACAATTTAGGAAGTCTGATCAACTGTTTGTTTCCTATGCAGAAGACAGAATGGGCCTTCCAGTTTCTAAGGTATCTCTTTCTAGATGGCTTACTTCGTTGATTACCTTTGTGTATGAGATCAGACATCAACAGTTGCCAACCAAACCCAGGGCTCATTCAACCAGAGCTTTAGCTACATCTATAGCTTTCCAAGACAGACTGCCTATTGATTCCATTTGTGCGGCAGCTACTTGGGCTTCTCCCCATACCTTCATTTCTCATTATAAGTTGGACTTAGTCTCTAGAGACCAAGCCAACTTTGGTTCCACTGTACTCAAGAGTCTGTTCCGATAGGCCACCCAGGACAAGGTGCTAGGGACGCGGTCCCATTCAGCAAGAATGAAGGCGAGATAGACAACTTAACATTTAGAAGTTATGTACCTACCATAACGTTCCATGTTAGTTGTCTTCTTCTCGCCTTCTTTCTTGCGTCCCACCCTCCTTCCCCCTAGCCTGGACAGACCTAGAGGAGTTTGTTTTGTGACCTTTACCCTTTCTACCACCTCTATATATATATATATATATATATATATATATATATATATATATATATATATTTCTTCAGTCAGGTTTAGGGCACCTTTTAGGCAGCCTATAGAGATGGGTTACTATTTTCTTCCATTTTATGGAATTTTTCCTAGCTGGGCTTAGCTTACAAACGAGATCTGAGGAGTTGCCGTCTAGCATTGTGGGATATAGGGGAGCCTCGAGCCGGTGGAACTAGCTCTCGAGCTGTTAGAGTGGCCGAGTCGGAGCCGAGGTTCGGCTCCGAACCCATCCAGCAAGAAAGAAGGCGAGAAGAAGACAACTAACATGGAACGTTATGGTAGGTACATAACTTCTAATTTAGTTTTACTGATTGCTCTGGCCTGTGCAAGAAGGGTGTCTTGAGTTGGAAGCTCTTAGGTGAGATAAGCCTATCTCATTTTCCACAGAGAGATAGGATTTCTTTGAGAACTAATTATTTTTTGCCTAAAGTGGTATCTGTGTTTTCTTTAAACAAAACTATCCCTCTCATCACTTTATTTCCTGAACCTAAATATGAGGGAGAAAGGATGCACTCCATACCTTGGATGTCTACAGATAACTCTGGTACTATCTTGATAGAGCTAAATCTTTCAGATCTTTGTATCAATTGCTCATTTTTTTGTAAAAATAAGAAAAGACAACCTGTGTCAAAACAGACATTTTCCAAATAGTTGTCTGTGGACTTTTGTTATACGCATCACAACAAACCTATTCCAGACAGAGTCAATGCCCACTTTACTAGGGTATTGGCTCATCCATTACTTTTCTGAAAAGATTAGATTTTAAAAATATTATAGTAGCAGCCACTTGGTCCTCTATACATAATTTTTACAAGGCATTACAATCTTGGTTCTTTCTCTAGGTCCAGAGCAAGCTTTGCTAGGATCATTTTACAGGGGCTCCTGGACTCTTCTGCTTCTACCTCCTAAATGTAGTAAGATGGGGTAATGTACCCATATACCTAAAGCTACTGTAGCAGTGATCAATAAGATGAACATACTACAGTTGTGTAAGTAAACTTACCTTAACAGTGGAGCCTGGAAGGTGCAATGAAGCTTTGGGAGTTGGCCGGCTGTTATATCCTTAGCAGGATGTAACCCATAAAGCTATGTTTACTGCAGCAATGATCATTCAAACATCTACTGTTATGGTACGTTTACTTACACAACTGTATTATTTTCTGCTGAAGTCACATGATTTCTTTTTTCTCTTTGTTTTTGTCCTGTTATAGTTTCCCTTCCTCAGGCCTGAAGGAATTTTAATCAGATCACCCTTCTTTCACTGTTAGCATTCAATTATTTTTCAGAAAATACTTTTCTGTTTAATAAGTAAGGTTGATAGTTTTAGATTTTGTATTTCTGAATGTTGTTTTATCTTTGATGCAGGATTATCTTTGAAATAGAGAGGAATGTTTTTTCTAAGTGTTATCATAAAATTCCTCCATAACACAGGCTTCCTGTTTGTGTGCGTTGCTTGGGAGAACATCATAACAATTCTGTTTGTGGCATCTGTGTATCTTTCTTCCTAATACTATTATGGATTGAAGAAATATATTCAAGTATTTTAAACTGGAACAAGTGCTTTCACATGTATGTGGGAAACCTTCAGCTCCAAAGACTTATTCAGATCTCATTCTTTCAACCTCAATGTCTGAGCCTTCTGTTGTTGATGTGACCTTTAATTCTTTCCTAATAAAATTCCAACAGCGTTGTGATCACCTTGCAAAACAGCAGTCACAAAACACTGGAAATACTCAAACAAAGCACACATTTGAATGTAACAAATCAAACAAATTTTTTTTGCAGGTGTATATGCCCCCCCCCCCCCCACTCTCACACCCCTGCTACTTAAATTCCATCTCCAAGATTCATATACCAACTCTTAAGACTGTATTATCTTGGGGGAACATAGAAATCTTCAAGTTAGTGGAGTCATGATTTTAATGCAGTATCCCTGAATTCACAAACTAGTGATCGATGGTAAGAGAGTCAATTATTAGTTTGATGATACAAAGCTTGGCACTCACTCTAATATAAGGCTTTTAATCTACTGAGGCATCTACAGTTCTTCACCCCCAAAAAAGGCAAAAGCTGATGGTGCTGGTCCTTCTCATACATATTTGTAGATGTGGTTCTGACTTTTAGTGTTGTCTCAGAAAAATCTCCTGATAAACTAATTCAGTATCCACGCTTGACCTTTCTGATGGACTGACAGAATCCTTGTATTATGGGCTTTAGATCAGCTTCTACAACATCAAAGTCTTTTTCCATCCCTCCTCCAGAAATGGTCTGTGCAAGTATGTGGAGGCCCTCATAAAATTCCAGCAAAAGATGTCTGCTGCTTCTACCCCATCCGGATTTAGGACAAATGGAGGCAGCTTTTCTGTCCTGGCTTTTTTCTGCTACACCATCCTATTTTTCCTTACTGGCCCACGTGATCTTGGTGTCCAACATTGATCCATGAGGTCCCTATATTAATACTGAGGGGATCTTTCGGCATTGACTGTAGTCTCAACTTTTGTGACCACAGCCTTTAACACCGAAAACTCTGATGTCTGTCTTATTATGATGCCAACAGCTTTGATGCTGATGTTATTGACATTGCTCGTACTGCTAGTCCCAATGTCAGGAGTTAGTCTTGATTCCAAACTTGCAATATCACTGCTGGTCCATGTGGATTTGGCCTTCCATTGTTCATGGCTGACATTCTTAGCATATTCCAGTGGTACAGAGGGATAAAGCCCTTAGTGAATCCCAGATAAACCATGTTTGTGACTACAAGCATGACTGCTGGTGGAGCCGCACAGAGGGGGGATGGAAGTTTGCAACCAACTTCAGCTTGTCTGTCCTAGGTAGGAGGGAGGCAGCCTACTCTCAATATAATAGCAGCATTAACAGCCTGATGAGATGTTTTGCAAATAGTACAATGCGTGATCTGGAGGCTGCAAATGAGTGGAAGCTTGCATGTATCTCCTGAAGACAGCAATTGCAGAGCTCACAAGGCTGCTGTGAGGTAGTGTCTGGCTAAGGCATACTCCCTGGCAGCAGTATGATGCTGTACAAGTATCCTTAATTTCCTCAAAGGCCCAGGATTTGGGTCAGATTAAGTCTGGATGAGTCTAAGGTGGGTCTGGTAGACTCGGTGAATGAGGAGAGGAACTGATGGCAGCTGATGGGACAACTGTAAGCGGAAAAGAAAACAGTTTGAGGCCCTCAGCATCGGGCTGAAAGTTAATGGGTTGTTAGCCCCAAGTTTGAAGGTCATTCCCTTGGGGTCTTTCTCAGTGTCAAGCCTGATGGTGTTATTTCTGCCATCAAGGAAGTTGACTTTATCTTTGAAAGTTGGGACTCCAGGCCTCACATACCACTTTGGCTCCATCTACTTCAATAAAAATGCAGACAGTCTTGCATTTGCCACCCTCAGCACCTGTTTCTTACAAAATTGAAAATGGCCTAGTTTACAGATTTCTTTGCCTCAGTGTAGCTGTCTAAGCTTATCAGCCAGCTGCACAGAGGGTCCAGAATTTTCATGCATGGTCTCTCAGTGGTATTTGGACCCATCTGTGTTTCAACCTCTTCCTCAGACCCATCACCCCTAAGACAAGGTAGGAAACATGCATGAAAGAGGATGCATGCTGACTCTCCTGTCTACCGACCCATATATGTATGACATAGATGGTGAAGAGTCCCTCCATCTGCCCCATTGATAACAGTACATTTAGGATAAGTGTTAAAAAGGATGAAATAGAGAAAGGGAGAGGGAGGGACTGCTAGCGGATATGATGTCATCTCTGCAGAAGACACTGCTGGAGGCTTTCTGAGCCCCCAGACAACTTACTGAGTGCTCCTGCCAATATAAAATGGTGAAACTATTGAAAATGACACCATGGGACAGCCCTAATGTGCTAGCACCTATCCCAAGCAGACCAGACAAGATCTTCCTGCCTCCTGAGGATTGGAATTGCTGGGCACAGATCTTAAAATCTGATTCTCTTATGATTGCAGCTGCCTTTAAAAGGGTCTACTCTCTAAATCCTTGGTGTTCATCCTCAGATGTCATGTCAAGAGTGATGGCCAGATTTAAAAATTTTATGTACACATTCTCAGCTGTCTCTTTGAAGGTCATGAACTATTTGCCTTGTATAGTTAGACTGCAGTGTCAGATAGCAGACAAGATGAATTAACTGCTTACTCACTTGTTAGAAAGAGAGCTAAAACAGAGATTTCTGTTGCAGTTGGGACCCTTATCTTTTATCACTAATCACTATGCGACAAGTTTCCATTTCTGCTGAAGATTCAGCCTGGACAAAAGGCACAGACATTGTTTTGGTGATTACTCCTGGCTTCGGTTGACAGAATTTATCCAGGGCATCAGTGTGACCTTTATAAACACCACCTTTGATGGCTCCACTGTTTTTGGACTCAATGTTAAGATACACCTAAAGAATGTGGCAAGATAATGTAAGACTCATTTGACTGTTGGTGCAAAATGTCACACTTCACAATACCCCTTTTCTAGGACAAAACACAGTCCACAGCAGCTGCTGCTCAGGTGTGGCGAAAAGCACAGAATCAAAGGTCTGGAAGGAGCCAAATCATTAGAATTTCAGAATGATCATCCTCTCAGTGGCATTCAGGAATCATCTGTCCCTTGATCTGCAAGTGTGGCTGATGATTATATAAAGGTTACACAGTCTCTTTCCATACCTCTCCCCAGCCCCTCTGCCCATTATCTTACCCCATGAAAACAGTACAGCAGAAAAAGAAGTGCTAAGGCTTCTCGAAAAAGGGTGTCATCCAGAAGATCTTACTGGACTAGACAGGATTAGTTTATTACTTTATGTCCTTTTGTTACTGATGAAAACAATGGCCTTAGGCCCTTACACTGGATTTGAATGGCTATCCAAAAAAAAAAAAAAAAAACTCACCAGACCAGATAAGATTATGTTTGTTACTACTCTGTCCTTTTTGTACTAAAGAAAATAGAGGACCCAGGGCCATACATTGGATTTGAATTGCCTAAATGAATTTAACTCAGACAAAACCTTTTGTTTGGGTATAGCATATCCCATCTGCAAGATAGAAGCTGAATGCTCTCGTTGGACCTCCAAGAAGCCTACCTCTATATAATAATTGCCAAGTAGTCTGAGATTTTTTTGCACTTCTATGATATGTCAGTCATAACCAGTTTATGATTCTGCTCCTGTATCATTTTGTCATGTTTCAGCCCCCAGCATATTTATCAGATGTATATCCACACTAAAATTTTCAAGGATCTGTGCTTCCCTGTGTCAATGCCTCACTGTTGGCCATTTCTTCAGTGAACAGGTTGATATCTTCTCAGCACTCTCTAGTCAAGCTGTTTCATTCCTTAAGAATCACAGGGAATAGTGCAAAGTCCTAGTTAGAACCTTCTCAATTGTTACATTTTATAGGCTGATTTTTAGATGTTCTCTGATGCAGGGCTCTTCTACCTATTAGCGTGATCCCCATACTACAAAAGTTGGTCTCTCACATCCTTTGATTAGAGTGTGCTACAACTCAGTTTTGTCTAAGTACCTTAGGGCTGATGGCACTGACAATCTATAAGTTATCCTTATCAAGATATTATATGAGGGTTCTTCGGAGGACATTGAGAATTCAGCTGTTCCAACTTAAATATTTTGTGTATCTTCATATAAAAAATATTCGGGAAATGCAGAACACATCTGAAATGATGGCTGGATCTGGTTATGAGTGATTATTCCAAACCCCTACCTCATTAGTAGCTGCTAACATGGATGCCTCTGTCCTAGATTTGGGGAGGGAGAGCAGAGCATTCCAAGGGAGATACTGTTCAAGGTGTATGATCACAGTCAGCGCCCTGTTTTGCACATCAGTGTTTTGGAGATGAAGGCACCCTTTATTACACTTCAGGCCTTTTAGGACTGCCGATTGCAAGGTGTGCAGCTATCCACATAGACAACATAATAGTGGCTTTGATACATCAACAGGAAACGGAACCCAGTCCTGCAGTCTGTGTTAAAAAGCTATGGAGTGTGGGGACTTCCAAGATGACTGCACATTTAGTAACAGCTAAATTCCAACTCTCCTAGTGTGAGAACAGAAACTTGGCAGGGAAAGCAAGTGAACCTAGATTTCTGGTTAAATTTCAGTAACTGATTAGTAAGTGCACTGCCTGAATGCCAGGAAAAAAGAAATATAGAGGATCTGAAAGAAAATCAGCTACAAAAGGCAACAATAAAAAAACACTGACTGGGTATTCCACAATAGGAATTGTTAATTGAAAGGGCACACTGTGTGTATGCTCCAAACTTGGCTATGAGAAAACAACCCAGACTTTTAATAGTAAACATGAAATCTTACCAGCAGAAGGAGTTGATTCTAACAAAACTGTGGCAGAAGGACAAAATACTAAAAATGAGAGACAGCAGAGTGTTTGTGGAGAATGACTACTCATTGTACACAAGACAGAAGAGGAGTAAATTTATACCATTATTCAGGGAATGTTGAGAAGGTGGCATGAGAGTCAAACTGATGTACCCAGCTATCTATAAAATATTTTCCGTGGAGGAACAAAATAATTTTTGATGAAGTACATGCTAAGGAAGAAATACAAAAGTTTGTCCAACAAAAGGTGAGTAGCGAAATAGAAGGAGATTCTGCTTTTTGTTCTTCTGGTAATAAAGACCACAGAGAGACTGTGCCAATGAAACCTTTTCCAGTGTTTCAACAGAAAATACTTGAGAGAGGTAAAAAAGCACAAGAGATGACTAGAAGAATTAAGATTATGTTGAAAATAAAGCAGAGGCAGAATTTGGAAGAAGGAGATGAACAGGAATAGAACAAGAAAAATCTGGAAATATTGGACTTTATTAAACTTGTAGGGGACTCTAAAGCACGTGTCCCACTTCATGTCATTAATGTTTGGAGAATAAAATCAATAACTTGGAAATTGACAAATTTGGTATTACAAAGCAATAAATATATTTGTGAAATATAACAGAACAAGGAAATCTGGAAATACAGGACTTTTTGGACTTTGTTAAACTTGTAGGGTACTGTAAAGCATGTGCTCTACTTAATGTCATTAATGTTTGGAAAATACTCAAGAGAGGGGAAGAGGAGGAAGTTAACTGTTAAGTAAAACTTTTTTTCTTATTAGTACTACATAATTGTGCATGATTTTCTTTGCATGTTATAAAGTAAAGTTATTTCATTTTTTTAAGTGTATTGGGGATACTAATGTAAATAAATGCTCCTTTTTTTCTTTCTCCTCTTCTCTCTCTCTTTCCCCTTGTTCAGTTTTAAGAAATGTAAGCACTACAATGTAAAAAAAAAAGATGTGGTCAAAAGAGCATGACAGAAGAAAAATGAGTGTGCTTTTTCTCATTCTTGCATAGGGGAATTACTGGGTTAAGGCCAGTAGCCTAATCTAGTAACATGTTTTATGAGAAAACAAGTAAATGAAAAATAATTACTATAATAAGGCTTTTTTGTAGTAAACTATTTTGAGTCTGGTTCTCGTGTCTCTAGCAGAAAATCTGATAAAGAGAAGTGGCTTGGACAAAATCTTTTCTGAAAGCATTCATGTGTTTTCCCAGCTGAGAGAGCTATAAAGATGAGACAAAACCAGACAGCACTTAGTAGAATCACAGGCTGTCCCATGCATCTTAGCATGGATAACCTTTATTTTAGGTTAGCTCAAGTCTTTGTGTGTGGCTGTCAGCTTGGAGTATTTGTTCCTGTTAGGAGGGTAAAACTTCAATATTTCAAGATGTACATAGTTTTATGTATTATTAACTTAATAGGTTTTAGAGTGTAGTGTGTGTGTGTGTGTGTGTGTGTGTGTGTGTGTGTGTGTGTGTGTGTGTGTTTGTTTGGGAGGCTTGCAGTAAAACAAAATATTCTGTAAGATGTGGCATAGGCTCAAATGGAGATAACAAAGAAACATCTGTATAAAAGATTAACCTGCCAAACAGTGCATGCATGTAACACAAAAGCTGAAGCTAGACATTTAACAAAAAAAGCTGATATACATAAAAGGTGTGAATAATAATCTCTCAAGAATATGATGCTTTTTCGATGTCTTTAAATGCTGATGGTCTCACAGATAAATGCAAAAAAAAGAGTAGTGAATTATATTAAAAATGTAGAGTGCAAATAGCTATGCTACAGGAGACACACTTGGAAAAAAACTAAACATGCAAATTTGATAAAGAAAGGTTTTCAGGATGGTTATTCAGCAGAATACCTTGGCAAAGGAAAACAGGAGTACCTGGAGGCACTCCAGTAGTAATAGAAAAAAATAATGGTAGATTTGTAGTACTAAGGGGCTCCTGGCAAGAGAGTAGGATTATATTGGCATGTGTTTATATTTCACCAAAAACTGCTATAATGGAGCTTAAGAAAATTCTGGGAGAAGTAATCAGTTTTCAGCAAGGAATGTTACTTATAGGTGGGGACTGGAATTTGATTTGCAATGCTGAAGATGTGTCCGGGGACCTAGAATGGAAAATATAACACAGAAGGGCAGATTTTTAAAGAACTTTATGAAAATATTTGGCATGGGAGATTTGAATTCAGTACTAGGAGTTTGGAGTGAATTTACATTATATTCCCCAAGATATAAAAACTGGGCTAGGTTAGACAGAATTTACATTTCACAGCAACATATACATTTAATTGACAGTCTTGATATGCACCCCATAACTATTTCAGATCATGCACCAATAATAACTAAAATAAAAACACAGGGTAAGGAAATAAAAATGAGTCATTGGTGCTTTCCCACCTATCTATTGAAAAGAGAGGACTTTAAGGAATGGATTGTGAAAATTATTCAGGTACTATTAGAGAAGATAGAAATTTATTCTAAAAATATAGCTAAGGAATGGGATAAAATTAAAGTGGAGTTTAAAAATATGGTGGAAATAAAGGAAAGAGAGAGATACAGCTGAAAAGAAACAAATATTATTTGGAGGGACTGACAGATATTAAAGTATTGCAAAACAAGGAGACTGTCACAGAACGAGGGTGACAAGAAGAGGAGCAACTGCAGAATGCTAAACAGAAAATAAGGGATTATCTCGATAATATGCACAAGTTCAGAAAGATTGCTGTTAAGCAACGGATTTTTGATAACTCTAGAGCACAAAATTTTTTTAGTACAACTCAGGCAACAGAAAGGAGAAAGGGCTGTCACTAAGCTTAAGGAACCTATAACAAGAAAGATAACACGGGATTGTGTAGGCATTAGAAATATTTCGGAACTTCTGTGAAAACTGTATAACGCAGAGAAGTATGGAAATCAAGAAAAGGTACAAATGGAAATGTTTATGGAAGAAATTAAATATGCCAAGCTTAGAAGTAGAGGAGGCTCAGTTACTAACAGTTGGGATAGGAGGAGATGAAATAAAATGGTGATGTATAACCAATCTACAGGAAAGTCCCTAGGAATAGATGGTATTCCTGTGGAAGTTTGGAAGCTATGGGGGAAAAACTAGTAAATATTTGGAAGGTTTTGTTTAACTGCATTTTAAGAGGAGGCAAGTACCAACATCCTGGAAGAAAGTGGTGGTAGCTGTGATACCTAAAGAGGGAAAAGATCCATCAGATCCAGCTTCATACAGGCCCATTTCAACACTAAACTGTGATTATGAAGTGTTTATGTCTATACTGGCTAAAAGAATGGAAATAAATGATTCCATAATTGACAGATATTGATCAGTGTGGTTTTGTGGATGGGAAGCAAACATTTGACAACATGAACAGAACACTGATGGTACAGGGAAGCAGGAAATAAGAAAATGCCATTGTTGTTGGTTGGTCTTGATGTAGAGAGAAAGCATTTTACATAGTAACTTGAGACTTTATGCGCAGAGCAATGGAAGCATTTGCATTCCCTGATAAAATTATAAGGTTGATTAGGAGGATATATGAGTGATCGGAGGTGAAAATTAAAGTGGATGGAGTCCTCTCTGATAATCTTTGCTTGAGCAGAGGAACCAGGCAGGGGTGTTCTCTCTCCCATTTGTTATTTGCATTATATTTAGAACCACTGCCAAAGAAAGTAAGAGACTCAGAAATTTAAGGATATAATTGGTATAGTAGTCAAGAAAAGATGGCTATATTTGCAGATGACATTATTTTATACCTGACAAAACCAGAAAGGGACATTACAGTATTGTGGAACATATTGAGACAGTTTCAGATCTTTTCGGGATACAAAATTAATGAAGTAAAACAAAGGCAATAGAGGTAAACTATGTACCCACATGAGAATTGGTTCAGTAATATTAATACTTATGGGAACATGATAAAATGAAGTATTTAGGAGTATGGATTAAAAATGATTCTGGTGTTGCAGCTAAGGATATGTGGGAAGAGACTAAACAGAAGATAATACAAAAACTTAGAAAATGGAGGCTCTGTTATATGCATATCGATAGTAAGATAGAAGCAGTTAAAATGTTTTATTCCGTTTAAACTTATGTACAGGTCAGACATATTTTATCACCCAGAGGAGAAGTTGTGGATAGCAATTAATAAAGAGCTGAAGGATTTTATCTGGGAGGGGAAGATGGCAAGAATCAAGTGCAATAAGCTTATTCTTTCAATAGAACAGGGTGGATTGGGATTACCCGATTTGAAAGGGTATTTCAGAGAAATACAGTTAAGGCTCCTATACATAACACAAGCAGAAAATTATAATTCAAAATGGAAAGAGATGATGATGAAACATTGGGGAAGTTCAAGAAACAAGGAGAGAATGGGATTTTGGATACAGACCTTTAAAGAGAATAACAATAATCATACAGAATGTTATATTCATAAAGTATTAGAAAGTATACTAAGAACTAAGCCAACATGGGAATAACGAAAGGAGATTCTGCCAATAGGGATGACTGCAATTAGGGATACAGACAACAGGCAAGAGAGGGCTGGAATTTATTGGAGAAACCTGGCAAAGGAACCAAGGTATTGGGAGCAAATAACTAGACAGGGAAAGGTAATAGAATGGGAAGACGCCAAGAACTTATTTGAACTGCAGGTTAGAGATGACTTTCCCTACCAAGGATTGATATCAGAGTATAGGCAAAGTGAAAGAAATAGGGCGTCCTAAATGAAAGAACAGCATTGGGAGAGTTTTTAGTAGAATCTAGAGCAGAAATTGCTGTTAAGAAAGGAAAAATTAGAACAGCATATATAAAATAATGCTTGATAACTATAAGAATCAATCAGAGGAGGTTAAACAAGATTGGAAAGAGATTAGATAAGCAATTCATAAAGAAACAATGAGGGGATATATGTATGTCCCCCAAATATGTAACAAAGCCTAGATTATTTTGGATCTTTGCTTGGAAGTGTTTACATAGGCATTTTTACACTCCAGTTAGACTCCAAAGAATTTTTCCTTAGGCAGACAGCAAATGTTGGAGGTGTGATGGGGAAGAAAGAGGTAACTCAGAACATTTCTTTCTGGGCGTGTAATGAGTTGGCAGACTTTAGAGATTCCCTGCAGACTGCTCTACCTGAGATATTGGGTGGACAAATTGGTGTAACTAAGGAAATGATTGTTTTTGAGCTATGGTACAAAATCAGAATTGCCTAGACATAATAAAGCCTTGCTGAGTCTAAGTATTTTGGCTTCCAAAAAAGCATTTACTAGAAAAAGGAAATCAAAGTCTAAACCGACTTTACTAGAAGTAGCGAAGATAGTAACAGAGATAAAACAACTGGAATTAGGATCTTTAGAATAGGGCAGGAGCAAATTACATAGGAAAAAAATGGAAGTGTGGGATCAATACATGCAGAGGAGGAACAAGGTTTAAAAGAAGGCAGGAAATGAATGAGTTATGTAATGGTTGACTGACTATGACTGGATACATTATAAGGGATGTATAATGTTTGCAGCTGGAGTTGTGTCAGCATGCTTTGTAATGTATAATGTTTGCAACTGAGATTGTGTCGGTATGGTTTATTTTTATTTATATAAATGTAAGATTAATAAAGAAGTTTGTTGTTTAAAAAATAAAAAAGCTTTGGGTTCTGGAAATGGGATGTATCAGAAAACTGCTTTTTGATTCCAAACCACATTCCTGGGGAAGCAATTTCTTCAGTAGACAGGCTCAACCATTACCTGCTGATGCCTCACAGGGTGTGTATCACAAAATCGACATCTGAAAATGTTGAATCACGTTAGTTCAACATGGAAATGTCGAACTCCAACTTTCCTGAATGGCCAAATCACCGTTTCTTTCCGAGGGAAAGAAATCGGTTGGCCGTTTTGTTACACCTGCCCTTTCCCTGACTGTAGTGTGGTCTCTGAGTTAGAATATTTAGTTGGGGGGGGGTGTGGGAAGCACAGCCCCCCATGGTGGGGGTTGTGGGGGGCGCAGTTAAATATGTTTGTTTTTGCGTGGCGTTGGTTTTTGGCCAACCAATTTCTTTCACTCTGAAAGAAATCGGTGATTTGGGCGTTCGAGTATGTTGGAGTTCGACATTTTCCTGTGAAACAAATGTGATTTGACATTTTCATATGTCGATTTCGTGATATAGACCCACCTCACGAGTGGTTCCTTTATCTGTCTGTGGTGCAGAAGCTCTTGCTTCACTGGAGGAAGCCCTGTTGTGACTTTTTTACCTCTCCAACCAGCATCAAGTGCAGCCGTTTCTTTCCCATTATCCTTCCTCAAAGGGAACATCCCAGGAATTCAGTCATCCAGAAATGACGGCAGGAATCCTCTTCATTTTTCCCTAATTTCCTTCATACTGAATTTTATCCAGAAAGACAGAAAGAGCAAATCCAAAATCATTGTTATAACTCTATTTGGGCCTGAAGAAGTTTGGCTTCTCTTGTTTTAGCCTCATCTCTCGGCGAATCCTCTCCTACTTTAACCCCTTACGGCACTATTATACTATCCCTCCAGCAAGTCTTGTCTAATTCTGTACTCCCTTTGATTAAGCACATAATCAAGTACAAATGGACAGACACTTTGCATACCCTTCTAAAGTACAGATTCTAGTTTCTGCCTAGATGTCAGTGCTAGAAAAACATACAACAATAAATGGGGAAGTTTTTGAAGTGAAACTTCTTATGGGAAGGTGTGAGAGTTCAGAGTGAAATGGAAAAGTGAAATGGAAGTATGGAAGTCAAACTCTGCCCACTAAGGCAGAGTTTGACTTCTGTACTCTAACTTTTCAACCACACACACACACACACACACACACACACACACACACACACACACACACACACACAGAGTCAGAGTGATTGAGTGATAGCCTGGCAGCAGCAGCATCAGTTGAATGGGTTCCTTACCTCTCGACCATACCTCTCATGCATGCTAACGGAAGCAGAATTATGATTTTCTGTGAGTTGCCCTTTCATTTTAGGGCTGTTGTATGTTTTTTTGTTAAACCATTTATCTGTATTTTACATTTTTGCTGTTCTTCTGTTGTGTCTAAATGAAAAGAGGTTCTTAAAACAATTGGATTCTTATACACAACATTGTTGTGGTAACATTTAGGTTATCAGGTCACTGAGTCCCTCTCATGTTTCCCTGTTGTACACAGATAGCAGACAGGTGCATAAATATGAATGACTAAAGTGTGTACACTGTGGGGGCATTTGCAGAAAGACTGTTTATACAGACTTGAAACTGTCCTGATTTTCATGGACAGCCCTGGTTTTATTTATATTTCTTGGCACTTTTTGCTCTTTGTTAGCAGCAGTTTGGAGTACATTCAATGTCTCTTTTAAATATTTAATATTGTATTGGTTTCATGCCAAAAGGATCAAATGGTAGTACTCATGGGAAGAAAAATAGCCATGAAAAGTATGCGGTGGGGAAGGTAGAAAAGTAAATGTATTTTATAAGTTCTTTATGTTTGCAAATAGGGAGTGAGATGGTATGTTAAGGGAATATAAATGTATATAAAATGCAATGAAAAAATATTTTGGTGTAATAATGTCGAGTGATAAGATTATGTTGGGGAAATGTGTAGCAGATTATAATGAAATGCAAAAACGTGATTATGCTCAATAATAATATGACACAGTATACCAATATAGGCCTTCTTTTTCTTCTGGAAATACACAGCAAATAATATCGTTGTAGTCCATCAATGTTTTTTAAATAATTAATGGAGAAATATAAACTAGCATGAGCTATACTTTATGCTGATGTGCAAATTGAATTACAGCATGAAATTCAAATTAGTACATTGCCTTGTATTTCATATTTTTTAAAATTAACACTTTTTTACTCATAAAACACACTTTGTGAAGTGATCCGAGTAAGCGATTTCAAATTATAACATAATTTTAACAGCATATTATACATTATAAACAAGTAAAAGGAAAAAAATTAATGCTTGTGGTTCCCACATGAGGTATAAGTGAAACTTCTGTAAGGAAGTGGGAAGGAGCTTGTACTGCACTGTACCATTTGCTTTCCTTTGCACTTCCTTACAGAAGTTTCATTTCTACCACATGTGGTGACCATGCACACATTTTTTTTCTGTTTGGACTGCTTCTGAAACACTAGATACCTACATGGCACTTGTGTTTTCAGTGTTAGATTATGTGTCTCTCAGGGCCTGTTTTGCAGTTCAGCTAGAAAAGACGTTTGTGAGCAACTACTAGGTCTTTACTGAGTATTTTTTTTTCAAGACACTGTAAACTGAATGTGATCTCTATATTTTGGTCTTGCTTTGGGGTCACAGTAATCAGAAATAAGCTGCCATAAGGAAAATCACCAGGGATGAGCATAGGACTCTATCCTGCTTTTATAGGGGATATACTTCCTCATACCTCATTTGAAAAGTATCTGCTGCCTGTAACAACAGTGCTAGATGACAGGTCAATCCTCCTCAACATGCTTGCCCACTTTCCCTTGTCCCTGTTGTTGATGTGGTCTAGAGATCATGGCTTCTTTTCTGTGTTGTGGTTTTCATGACATATGTAAGATCTGGCGAGAAAGATCTTCATCCAGAGCATTATGGATGAAATTGAAGGAGCTTGTAGCCTGAAAAAGTTACACATGCCAAGCTGCCTAATGCTTAGCCAGCATTAGTCTTGTTTGAGGATGGACCTGTTCAGTGCAGATTTATCATTATCATAAACACATAACATTATTATCTCTGTAATTCTGTTTTATACTTATTTCCCAGACAAAACAGAAACTAGAAAGTATTTTGAATGACATCTGAAAGCCTATAATGGGGTCTTTGGTTTTCTAAAAGTTTCAGAAATGACATTCTGGCCAACATGTCCATGCAACTGCATATTCAAATGCATATTGCTGTTCCTGAATTTTTATTACGTCATTTTTTTTTCTTTCCAAATTAAAAAAATGTCATTAGTAAAGTGATGACATACTACTGCTTGTGTAAATCCATTCAGATTTTTGCAAATATCTCCCATAGACAGTTAACAAAGCTTATTTTTATACAAAAAGAGGTTTGTGTGTCTAGTTACAGCAGACTTTTATTTTGGTCAACCTTTCATTATTGCATTCTCCATGCCCAGACTACTGTTAGTAGACTTCTGGAAAAAACTCAAGTGTTTTTCTTATATATGGGCAGTTGTGGAATTAAGTCAGTTTGCTTCATGTTTTTCTGCAATCAGCTGTTCTTGCTGTCATAGCTTCATCTTGCCCTGATTTTTCAGACTCCCCTGATTTTGAGTCATACAGAATGTGAAACAGGTCAGTTAAGTTTAATTACCTGTGAACTGAGGGTGGAGCTAGGAATTAAACCTTCTATTTAAGGGCTGAAATAAAATATTACAAGGCTTTGCTAGAAAAGTTCATCCACATTGTGCCACAACATGATGTGAGGGAAAGGTTAGTTTGTTTTTGCTTTCTTCATTTTGTGTTGCTTTATTTACTTTCTTCTGCTTTGTATATTGTGATTCAATTTTTTTACACCTTGTTTTATGTGTGTTCTGCTTTTAAGGTTTACTACTGGCATTTCAAATCCACTTCAGTTGACAGTTTAGAATGTCGACCCGAAATGCAGAATTTGTAATGCCAAAAAGCAAACCAAAGCGAAAATTAATATAGCAACACCTGTGGTTCAATGTATTCGACGTAGCAGGAGGTGAAGTCACTAACTTCCTGCTGTGTACATTACTGTATCGTTAAACTTTACAGTCAGCAGTACGTTAATTCTGCTATTTTGCAGGGGGGCTATGCACACCCCCGCACCCCCCCCCACATCCCTGCACATTAAATATACCAACTCCGAGATCGCACTACAGTGCGGAAATGGGCTAATTCCCTGTTACTCACTGAACCGTGATCCCCCTGCACAATGTCAAACCCAAATGATAGACTTACATTACCTATTTGACGTAATGTAGTCGATACATTTGGGTTCGACATTCTTATGACTTGAAAACTGCAAGTCGACCAAATCCCTGTCTTCTGATGCATTTTCCAGGTTTTCAGTGTAAACTGCTTTTAATTACATATTTAAACTAGGAAACAGACCACAGCTGTGTCAGTTGTGAGTCACACAGAAGTTAAGTTTTTCCCCACCACTGTGGTGCTGTTGTGTTTTTAAACTCAACTGTCTTTCTAGTTGCCTGCCCTTATGTTAATTTGACTGTGTGTGTGTGTGTGTGTGTGTGTGTGTGTGTGTGTGTGTGTGTGTGTGTATATATATATATATATATATATATATATATATATATCCTTCCCTCTCCTCTTTCATTGGCTGTTGTGAGTAAGCACAAAATTATCATATTGTGAAATCACTCCCCTTCAACTTTTTAAATTTATTGACCATCCCTTTGTATTCCATAGAACCAGAATAGAAAAAGTGCCCACCCCTTACAGACTATCTTGCTCTTTTAAACTTAGTGGCTATTCACATAGATAGCTAAAGTTAAGTTACACCCTCTTTCATATCCAAAACTGCTTAGTGCACACTACAGCTCTTAAGATATGAACTCATTTTTTCATCTTACTTTTAAAATGCGCAACATCTACTCCAAGGCCACCAATTACTAGAGAGACCACATTCTGTCTCTCAGTAGTCATCTTGGGATTAATGCTTCTGTTTTGCTCCTGGTGAGAGAAGGGGAATAGGAACATTATTTCCTGGGGACTGCTGATCACTGGAAAGCCTAATAACTGTGCCATAGGTGCCAGTTTGGAATTTGTTCTTATGTTTTGATCCTGGTGAGAGAAGGAGGAAAGTGAGAGATTCCTGACTATTTCTTGTTGGGAAGTGAGTGTCTGTGCTTGATCTTCCTGATTGGTCTGGTTGCTAAGTGCATCTACCAGGAAGGCTA
Source organism: Protopterus annectens (assembly GCF_019279795.1). Lineage (NCBI taxonomy): Eukaryota > Metazoa > Chordata > Ceratodontiformes > Protopteridae > Protopterus > Protopterus annectens. Next base: position 820,757,240 of record NC_056748.1, read on the forward strand.
CAACAAGCCTACAGTCTCTTACATCATCTAGGACAAGAACTTGGATCACCAAACAGGTTGTGGCCTGCTTCTCATATTGGGATTGGTGCTACTGTTTTGCTTCTGGTGAGAAAAGAAGCAAAGGAGCATTGTAACCCAGCAGAGTGAAGCTGTGGTCAGGCCGTAGTAGTCAGATAGAAGCCATTCAGGTGACTCCCCTCTTTTCATCATTCTTGACAAGCTCATTCTTTCTTTTTAGTAAGTACTGCTTGAGTTGCTTCTAACTTCAGAATATCTGCCTGAATACTTTATCCATAAATCATTAGAATCTACTTACAAGTTTTCACTCAAGTGTTTGGCAGTGCCCTGTATCCACAGTTGACATTTTCCTGTAAAAGCACCATTGAAATTTCACCAATACCTAGTTTCACATAGAACAATTAGTTTGCAGTGACAAGCACAGCCCCCAGCATAGCAAAATGGATACTTCTGACATTACTTTACATTCTTACTCCAACTGTCAAATCAATAAAAAAGGTTCTGTTACCATGGACATGAAATTTCCCCCTATCTCTATTACCAGCTTGGTGGATATGGGCATCCTGAGGCAATGTAGAAATTGTTTCATGTTTACTGACAACCAGTTAAATCTGAAACAAATTGATATAGTAGGTATTATGAGAGGTGCAGTTAAACAATGTCACTGGAGTCAACGCTCTCACATAAAAGCACTCCTAATGTTAATAAGGATGTCAGTAGTGCACAAGCTGCACCCATCACACAAAATTCAAATCAGACATATTAACCCACATATGTTGCAGCACTTAAATGTAACCTTCCTAAACCCCAAAGACCTCCTAGATGAAGTACACATAACAAACACCCTGAGCAATCTTGAATGCATTCTTTCAAAACATCACCTGCATCAGCACATATAACTACATCCCTTGGAGCCTCTACTTCTAAACCCATAAGGCAAGCCACATTGGAATCCAACATTCTAGTAATTGAAGACTCCATTGTGAGACACACCGATGTCCCTCTCATCAGGCTGAGTAAAAAGAAAGTCACGGTCAGTTGCTTACCAGGGACCAGTATCCACCACACTATGCATGAACTCAGGTCACTGGACCAGAAGCACCAATATGACTCAGTCATATTCCGTGTGGGTGTAAATGACCTCAAACGTACCTCCCTAGACTATCTAGACTATATGAAGGGAGACATCATGGAGCTCTCGGAATATGTGTCCCAGGCTGGTATAAACCTAGCATTGAGCAGCATTTTACCTTTTCCAAGAATGATGCCACAATATGAACAAAAGTTGACTGACTTTAATAATTGGCTTAATTTCTGGTGTCATTCTAAGGAGTGCAATATTTGTCAGCATGGAAGGAGATGGTCAACAGATCATGCTGCTTTGCCAGGTTTGGTTTGCAGCTCTCCCATCTAGGCTTTCGAATATAAGTTAAAACATTGATGTTAAGTTGTCCATCTCGCCTTCATTCTTGCTGTTTGGGTTCGGAGCCGATCCTTGGCTCCGACTCGGCCATTATCAGCCAACCAATACACCAATACTCTCTAGCCTTATTTCTCCATACAATAACCTGAAACAACTTCGCTCTGCTAACAAACTCCTGATTAATATTAGTAAATCTCACAATCATGCAGGTGACTGTTTATTCTCCAACTCTGTTGGAAAAACATGGAATAATCTACCCTCTGATATCACTTATTTAACCTCTTTCCAACTTTTTAAAAATCAACTAAAAATTCATCTCAATAAACACTGGCTTTGCTCCTGCACTAATCCAGACTAATGCTCACTCTGCTCCTGCACTAATCCAGACTAATGCTCACTCAAAAAAAAAAAAAAAAAAAAATTAAATTCTCGTATCTTATTTTATCTTTTTAAATCATCTGTTTAAATTGCTTTGTTTCTCATGTAATATTTTTATGCCTTTTGTGAACTTGTACAACTTATGGAGCTTTTCTTCCCGGGCCTCTACTGAAAATGGACATATATCCAGTTGGACTAGCTCGGCCAACAAATGTAAAATAAATAAATAAAATCTTCTATAGCTCGAGAGCTGTTTAGTGGCTCAAGGCTACCCCCTATCCCGGAATGCCCAGCATCAGCTACCCAGATCTCGTTTGACGCTTCAGCTGCGAGGTTGCTTCGTTACTGGCTCAAGCTTAGTATAGGTTTTCTATTATTATAATTGTTGCTTATTCTTAAAAATTTGTCAAGTTTTTTATCAAGTTTTTGTTTAGATATATTACTTTATCCCTTATCACTTTCTTTTGTGTTGTAGCTTTGTTGGCCATTGCTCCATAACTCGCAGGCCCTCTGTTTCCCCTGAACTCATTTAAATTAGAGAGTTCTCTCCACCCCCCCTTAGGACAGCCGTTTAAATTAGAGGCTCTCCTTTCTGTTCCTTAACTGTAAAAAAAAAAAAAAGACTGTTTGTTTCTTAGTTTTGTAGTATAGCATTTTCTTATTGTTGTTGTGGTTGTTGTTAGGAAAATGTGTAAAGAAACCAAGGTATCTGGCTTCAAAAAGTGTGACTCATGCTGTCAGAAAATGTCTCTGACAGATGGGCACACTAGCTGTGTTTATTGTTTGGGCACTGTTCACCTGCAAGACTCCTGTTCTATATGTCACTCTTTTAGTCCAAGGGTCCTGCAGGAGCGCAAAAACAAATTAATCCTTTGGGGATTATTGAAGCCTCAGGATTCTCCGGCTAAAAGTACTCAGCCAGCAAAATCTCCTAAGTCTGTCAAGCCATTGGCTCCACCTTCGGAGCCGACTCCTTTACTTGACCAACCAAGTATGTCGGTGCCAGTTGGCACAGACAAGGCAACTCCTCCTTGGCTCCATCTGCTATTTCAGAGCTGTCTCGGAGCCATAAGAGACTGAGGTCTCTGTCCTTGGAGTACATCCACTCGGCACCTCTACCACCCTTGTTACAGAGTGAATGTAGCCATCGTTCTTCCCACTCCTCTCGATCCTCTAGATTATCGGATCATGATGTGGAGAGAGTAGTAAGTAGGTTGCTTAAGTCACAGGCACTGGCAAAATTACTGTCCAGCCCACCTCAACAGATATCGGCTCCAACCGCCTCTATTTCCGTTCCTCCTCCGACTACATTTCGCTCGGAGCCAGAGACCATGGATCCGCAGGTAGTAGAACAGTCTGCGCCGATCATCATCTCTCCTTCGGTTCCGACGTTGGCTCCGATTACCTCGATTGTACCTTCTATCGAGGGATCTGGGTGCCGGGGCACTCTCATCAGCTCTGAGGGGGGAGTGGCATTGGACCCTTGTCTGACCCTGTTCTCCCCCTCGGAGCTTTGGCGCAGGTGAGCTTGGCTCCCACATCGGCCTCGGAGCCATCACCCTCGACGCGGAAAAGGACTCCTGTTTCTTCGGAGCCAGAGCTTTCTCTGCCTAGAGGTCGGGACGCCTTCGAGGTCATGCGGAGGGTGCTGTCCCCTGAAACAGCTCTGCTGCCAGCTCCATTGGTTCCTCCCCCCTTGGTGTCTGTTCCAACCTCTACTCCTCCTCCAGACCCCAAGCGTAGGGAACCTATGCCCCAGGACACCCCAGTGTGTGATCCCTCTTCTTCCGAAGCCTCCCCTGATCACTCGGAAGAGCCTCCCCAGAAGATGAAGTGCAAGAGGAAGCACATAGACTCCCCTGAGTCTGTCACCTCAGATACAGACTTGGATGAATTGGAAGGGTCCCCAAGGTCCCCCTCTGAAGACGTTTCCTTTTCAGACACCCTTGAAATGCTTAGACAGAGGAGGGGCTGGACTTCCCTAGCCCCTACCGAGGACAAGTCTGTATACCTGGACACATTTGTTTCCCAACCTTCCACCTCCCGGGTATCTCCTCCTTTCGATCCACTCATGTCTGTAGTGGCTCGAAAGGCTTAGTCAGTTCCAGATTCTGTGGAACCTACTCCGAGGAGACCAAACAAATTTATTACAGCCCCCCAGGACAAACAATTCCTCTCCAAAGGTGTGCCCGTTGATGCCATGGTGGTAGCAGCAGCCACCAAGAAAGAGTTAGCAGAAACCTCTTCATCTGTTCATCCTCCAAACATAGAGTCTCGGACGATGGACAGATATGGAAAGCGAATGTTTGCTTCAGCAACCTTTTCAATGAGGTCCCTGAGCTATCTATGCCATTTTACACGTCTTCAAAGGGATCTCCTGAAAGAGCTTAGATCCTACAGCTGAGGGAGTACCAGCCAAGTTAGCTTCTCAGCTTGTGACTCTTAATTCTATAGTCAACTCCTCCACGAGGCTGATTTCCTATGCAGCCGATGGAGCAAGCAGAGCTGCAGGGACAGGTGTGGCTCTCAGGAGACATGCTTGAATGCGGCTGTGTCAGTTTGCGGAACCCTTTCGAGCGTCCTTCACCAATACTCCTTTTAATGGCTCCTTTCTCTTTGGGCCTCAGATGAAAGACATGTTGACCAGGTGTGAGCAGGAAGGCAAAACTCTGTCTGCTGTGTGAGTCCATTTTTCCACCCCTTCCAGACCTTATCCCAAGGGTCAGAAGAGCGGAAAGATGTGGTTCCGAAAATCCCAGGGACCCTTGCCTGACACACGTTGTGATTTTTCCCCCAGGGGCAGAGGGGAAAACAACAATAACAGATGCCACCCTCGTGGCAGAGAGGGACCGCAAAACCAGGGTGACAGAGAAACCTTCTTTGCCAAGCCCTTCCAGCATCCCTGAAGGGTTGCCTGACTGCTCACCTCTAGAGGCAGTCGGGGGGGAAGACTTTCGCTGTACCCAAAAGCCTGGCAAAATATAACAAGAGACAGATGGGTACTATCCATTATATCCGGAGGTTACAAAATTCCCTTCCATCAATCCCCCATAGAATCAAAAAAGCCCATCTCAGATGTCCCACCTAAACTAAGGGATCAAGCAGTCACAGAAGTTTCAAGACTGCTAGAAAAAAGAGCCATTCAAGAAGTCCCCGCAGTCCAACTAGGATCCGGAACTTACTCAAGATTATTTTTAGTACCAAAAAAGACAGGGGACTAGAGACCAATACTGGATTTCAGCAGATTGAACAAATCTGTACAAAAAGAGAAGTTCTGGATGGTGACACTGCAGTTAATTTTCCCTTTTCTGGGTCAGGACAATTGGATGTGCTTGATAGATCTTCAAGAAGCATACTACCATATCAAGATGGACAGACGCTCCAAGAGATTTCTTCGCTTCCGGGTAGGGGCCAGTCATTACCAGTTCAGAGCTCTGCCCTTTGGTCTCACCTCAGCCCCCAGGGTGTTCACCAAGTGTATGGTAGTAGTCACAGCTCACCTGAGGCATCAAGGATTCCAGGTGTTTCCCTATCTAGACATCTGGCTCCTGACTGCTACCACCAGGCATCAACTCTTAGAGGCACGGGATTATACAATTAAATCATGCACTCAACTAGGCATTACAGTAAATTTCGAAAAAATCTGCCTTGTTGTCCTGTCAGTCTATCACATACATAGGAGCAGAATTAAACACAAAAGAAATGTTTGCAAGATTACCACAGGAAAGAGTTTCTACTATTCGTCAACAAGTGTTAATTCTAATGCAGAGCAAAAGGATTCAAGTCAGATATGTCCTCCAAGCTCTAGGCTCCATGGCAGCTGCCATTCTTCTTGTCCCATTAGCACTTTTCCACATGAGAATCCTTCAGTGGCTTCTTTTCACGCAGTGGTCTTTCCAGGAGCTACCTATGTCTCACATAATCCTGATCACAGAAACATGCATAAGGCACCTTTCATGGTGGATGGTCTCCCCACTAGTAATTCAGGGCAGACCTTTCATACAACCCCCTCCGGTAGCCACAGTGACCACGGACGCCTCCCTGATAGGGTGGGGGGGCATTATCTATGCAGGACAGTCCAAGGCACTTGGCAACCTCGTGAGTACCATCTGCATATCAATGTCCTAGAAATGAGAGCGGTGCTCCTAGCATTGCAAGCCCTTCAAGACTCTCTTCCTTCCGGGACCATTGCAATCCAAACGGACAACATGTCAGTGGTGTGGTACATCAACAAACAGGGTGGGACCAGGTCTTACCCTTTGTGTCGAGAAGCACTCAGACTGTGGCAATGGGCGATTTCCTCCCAATGTTTTCTGATAGCAATGCACATCCCTGGGAAATCCAATGTCATAGCGGACAGGCTCAGCAGAGCTATCCTCATGCCTCACGAGTGGTCTCTGAATCAGGAAGTTGCGGATCTTATCTTCCGCAAATGGGGACAGCCTTGCTGCGACCTATTTGCCACTCCTCACAACAACAAATGCAGCAGCTACTTCTCTCTACTTCCTCTTCCAGGTCATATACCCAGAGATGCTCTAGTCCACGACTGGCCTCAGGGACTCCTTTATGCTTTTCCCCCTTTTCCCCTAATACCAAGACATTCAGAAAGCAAAATCGTTGTGTTGCAAAATGATCCTCATTGCCCCATATTGGCCTCGACAGATATGGTTCCCGTTCCTGCACCTCCACCTTCTGGATCAACCGTGGATTATGGACCCGGTTCCAGATTTCTGAATCATTAGTCAGGCGGGTTGCACCAATCCCTTCAAACTCTCCAGCTGACAGCTTGGTTACTACACTTCCAACCTTAGCCAGGCTTTCCAGTATCTCCCCAGCAGTCCGTGATATTATTGTTTCCTCACATAAGTCTACTATGAGGAAAACATATTCTAGTAAATGGAAATGGCTTTCTTACTGGGCAGAATCTAGAAATTTGGATCCTTTCTCAGCCCCAGTCCATGAAATTCTTGAATTTCTAGCACAACTCTTTCAGTCTCGTGCAGCTTCTGCTACCATTAGAGTACAGCTAGCTGTCATTTCTAATTTTCATATCGGTATGTTTAATTCTAGCATAATGTCTCATAAGCTCTGCAAGGCCTTTATGAGAGGAACATCTCTTCTTAGACCCCCAGTTAGAGATCCTCCTCCTCCTCCTTGGGATCTCAATTTAGTTTTAGCTTCCTTAATTTTGCCTCCCTTTGAAACGGCAGCATCATGTTCCTTAAAATTTCTTTCTTGGAAGACACTTTTTCTGGTTGCTATCACTTCAGCTAGACGTGTCTCAGAACTTCAAGCACTATGTGTTCGTCCTCCTTACCTGTTGTTTCACAAGGACAGAGTTTCTCTGAGGACCAATCCATCCTTTATTCCTAAAGTCTGCTCAGAGAACAATTTAAATCAATCCATAGATCTCCCAGTTTTCTTTCCCAATCACAGCAACAAGGCAGAATACAAGCTCCACCAATTGGATGTGCACAGCCAATTGCGTTTTTACCTCCATAGAACTAAGGAACTAAGAAAGTCAGACCAGTTATTTCTTTCTTATGCTTTCAAAAAACAAGGCCTTCCAGTTTCTAAGGTGACCTTATCCAGATTGTTATCTTATACTATTGCCTTTATTTATCAGTTACGAAATAAAGACCTACCAGCTAAACCAAAAGGTCATTCTACTAGAGCATTAGCCACCTCTGTAGCCTTTCAGTCTAGGTTGCCCTTAGACTCAATCTGTGCAGCTACCACTTGGGCAAACCCTCACACTTTTTTTCTCTCATTACAAGGTGGATATGGTCTCCTGGAGCAGAGCTTCCTTTGATTCTGCTGTTCTGAAGAGTCTGTTCCAATGAGCCACCTGGGATTTTAGGTGCTAGTGATGCTGTCCCAAACAGCAAGAATGAAGGCGAGATGGCCAACTTAACATAAAGAAGTTATGTACTTACCATAACGTTCCATGTTAGTTGTCTTCATCTCGCTTTCCTTCTTGCGTCCCTCCCTCCTTCCCCCTTCCTAGAGGATTGAGGAGTTCCTTTTTGTTTTTACTGGCTGAGTATCTTTTATTACTTCACTTTCCAGGTAATTTATGACTCTTTCCTTGTTTAGGTATATTGGACATCCAGGTTTTAGGTAACTGGTTACTCTACTCGTGTAGTGTGCGCTATCACAAACGAGATCTGGGTAGCTGACGCTGGGCATTATGGGATAAGGGGTAGCCTCGAGCCAGTAAACAGCTCTCAAGGTATAGAAGATGGCCGAGTCGGAGCCAAGGATCAGCTCCGAACCCAAAGAGCAAGAAGGAAGGCGAGATGAAGGCAACTAACATGGAACATTATGGTAGGTACATAACTTCTTTTTCTCCCACATATTGCCATTTTTAAGCAATGCCAAACTGAAAGTACATCCAACTTAGCAAATCAAAAGTAAGAAAAGATAAAGGTGTTACTACCCAGTGTAGGAGTCTAAACAAAAATCTCCATTCCCTACAAGCTGTCTTCACCTTAGAAAATGCTGACATCTGCCTATGGTCACTGAGACATGGTTTAAAGCCGCAGAGAACACACCGACAGTGCAAGGATATAATGCCTCCCACATATTTAGACCAACTACACCAACAGGGACTAAACATGGAAATGTCTCAGTTTACATAAAAAATAAACATACCTAAACATGTTGTGAGTGTGCTGGGCCTGCTCTGGGATTATGTCAGAAATGCCCAAGCCAGTTTTCAGGAAATGCACAGAGTGCGGCCATAAGCTCTCCCCAGCCGAGGGGCACACTCTGTGCATGGTGTGTTTGGCAGCGGCCCACCTTCAAACCTCCTGCTCCATCTGTGCCGGGTTCAAATCCAGGGCACTGAAGGACAGGAGAGACAAACTTATACTGAAGGGCCTCCTTCCTTATTCAGGGACTGTTGTCCTGGCGCCCCCAGGTCCCACTTCAGCTTCGGCTGTTACTTTTTCCACTTCCCCAGCCTCTGGGACTCTCACTCCCACCAAGATGTCCGGGGAAGGGCTCCGGGCGGTCCTCCTCTTTAGAGACCAGTTACCAGACCAGACTGTCCCTGGCTTCGCTCTCCCTGCTTTCCCCTGAGCCGGAGAAGCCCCGGAGCCAGTCTCCAGTACAGGCTTCCCCCACTGTCCATCTAGGCCAGTGTTGGTCACCCTTTCCTCCTCCTCCCGCTCCACCCTGAGGCTTAGTGAAGCAGAGATGGACAGGATGATGCAGAAATTCATCCACTCCAAAATTCAGATGGGAGTCTTATCTGCCCCCTCTCCCTGTGGAGCAGGGAGCATCCAGTCTTTCTGTACCCCAATTACTCCTTCTCCAATCTGACCTTTGATTTCAGAGCCATTGGTTTGATGATCCTTGGGATCGAGGGGTCAGCGCCGACGGTTCCTTGCACCTCAACACCATCCACGGCCTTGAGCGTGTCGGATCCGATGAGGTCGGATCCGACCCGCTCTTGGAGCCATAGTCTCAGCGCCAGATCTGAGGGGATGCTTTCGGCTCCAGGTATGTCAGAGCGCGGTCTTCCTCTTGTTATCTCAGTGCTTGGAGGCTTGGCTCTGGGTCCCCCATTGGGGCAGAAGGGGACAGCTCCTACTGGTTTTTCTTAGGATGTCTGTTCTCCTTCAGCTTTTGATGTGGTGGAGAGGGTTCTTTCGGTTTCGTCGAGACCAGACTCTGCCCTGACTCCCTCTGTTTTGGGTATGGTTCTAACCATCTTGCCTTCTCAGGGACAGCCTGTTGCTGCTTTGCCTCAGGAAGCTCCCACGTGGGAGGAGCAGGACATTGGTGAGTCCTCCCCAGAGATCCCCACTGAAGAGGTTCCTCGCAAACGTATGTGCAAAAGGAGGCACTTAGACTCCACTCTGGAGTCACTCACCAACGACACCGATTTAGAGGAAGGGAAGGGTCCCCCCCCCGGTCATCCCCCCCCCCCCCCGAGGATGTCTCCTTTGGAGACATCATGGAACTCCTTCGCCAGAGGTGGGGGGCTGGGGGGTCTGCCCAAAAACCTACCTTGGATGAATCAGTTTTTCTGGAGGCATTAGGCACAGGCTCCTGTATTTCTTGGGTGTCCCCTCCTGCTGATCCACTAATGAACCTTATAACATCATGGAAGTGGAAGGAACCAGAAACGGTGGAGCCCATCCCAAAGCACCCGGATAAAGTTTTCAGCCTACCCTCAGATAGGACACACTGGTACAAGGGATCCGTGGTTGATGCTATGGTGGTCTGTGGTTCATCCTCCTGTCTGAGAGTCAAGGACTATGGACCAATTTGGGAAGCGGGTGTATGCTTCAGCAACTTTTTCAGTAAGAGAACTGAATTACATGGCACATGTGATTCGGCTGCATTGAGACCTATTGAAGGAGATCGCTGAGTTGATCCCTGAGTCCATGTTGGCGGAGGACAAGAAGAAGTTTTCCACTTGTATGGCCACTCTGAACTCTGTCGCAAACACCTTTATGCATCTCCTCTCTCATGCTACCGAGGGAGCCACTAAGACAACTGGTACAGATGTTGCCATCAGGTGACACGTCTGGCTCTGGCTTTGTCAGTTTTTGGAAACCTTTAAGACGTCGTTCACTAATGCCCCATATGAAGGTTCCTCCCTGCTTGGAAAGTTGATGCATGAAACCTTGGTCCAGAGTGAGAAGGACGGGAAGACTCTGTTGTCAGGATCTGCTTCTCTGCCCTTCAAAGATCCTTTTCTAGGAATCAGCGAGGGGCTAAGAAGATGTGGTTCCGATGTCCCAGGTATTTTCTTGAGACACTCAGGACTCACCGTCCCCCAGAGGCAAAGGGGGATATAGTAGACATCACCCTAGAGGCAGGGGGGGGGGTCTGAGAAATTACGGGTCTTGAGAACCGTTCTCGGACAGACCCACGCAACAGCCCTGAAGGGTTGCCTGATTGTCTCTGGAGGCAGTCGAGGGCAGGTTATCGCTACACCTAATGGAATGGGGGTCAATCACAACAGATCATTGGGTGTTGCAGATTATATCCAGAGGTTATTCTATCCCATTCGTTGAGCCACCTCTACCACCAAAACACCTTCTGGATGTTCCAACCGCGCACAGGGAGGATCCAGCACTGGATATAGCAAAGCTGCTAAAAAAGCAGGTCATCCATCACGTCCCCCAAGACCAGTCCAGATTAGGCATTTATTCCAGGTTCTTTTTAGTGCCAAAGAAGACAAGAGACTTAAGACTGATTCTGGATCTTTCCACCTTGAATCTGTCAGTGGCCAAAACGAAATTCCTGATGGTCACCCTTCAGTCAATCTTGCCCTTCCTACAGAAGAATGATTGGATGTGCTCAACCGACCTTCAACATGCATACTATAATATCAAGATGGACAAGCGCTCTTGGAGGCTCCTCCACTTCCGGCTGGGAGCCAATCATTAACAATTCAGAGCACTCCCCTTTTGTCTCACCAGAGCCCCCAGGGTGTTCACCAAAGTGGTGGCAGTAGTAGAAGCTCACCTGAGACTTCAGGGCATTCAGGTTTTCCCCTACCTGGACGATTGGCTCCACGCTGCCCCTTCCAAGCATCAATTCTGTGCTTATAAGTGTTAGTCACTTATCTGTGAATTTATTTCTGCAGAAAATTTCAGCTGAATATCTGAGTTGTTTGGCTGGCTGCTATATGCCTACATCAACTGTATTACAAGCTGAGATAAGTACAAACTTGCAGTATTAAAGATAGTACTGCATTTTATTTTTCTGTTTATTCATTTGTTTCATTGAATATTGTGTTAAAGATAGTACTGCATTTTATTTTTCTGTTTATTTATTTGTTTCACTGAATATTGTGGTCTCTCTGTCTCTATGCAGTTAGTTTCCCACCCTCCCTCCTTGTTCTTGTTGTGGTATTAATCTTGGTGGCTTTGGAATTGCCCTCCCCTCCTGTAAATTTGTGATTGAACACTCCTCCTGGGTCCATCTCATTTTCTCACTCAACCAAGTACAATGAGATCATATTTTGATTTCAGTCACTCCTACCAGTCCCATCTGTTCAGCTTTATTCCAGCTCTATCCCAGTCTAGTGTCATTAGCATTTCTACCTAATACAGAGAGAACATGTGAGAAGGCCAACCCACATATGTCCTTAACCTTGAATTATCTTCTGTTTCTCCTTTCTCCCTTTCCACTTTACTAAAAAAAAAAAAAAAAAAAAATTTTGCTAGAATCTCCTTGTGTTCTGACTAAGTGTGCTTCTCAGCTGCTAAGTACATTTTTTGACACTTTTTATCTGTTCAAATTTGAATAAAACAATAATTGCATTCATTTCAGAATACAGTTTGAATAAACTGCATTTATTTAAACTGCATTTGCTTTAATATTGCTACACACTCAAGTGTGCTAGCTTGCAATGCACTTGAATTGTTTTTAGTGCAGTTTTAGCTGCTTTTCTGTAAAAAAAAAAAAAAACATTCTAAGCTTGTTTCTTGCCTTTCCTGTAACTAGTCTAGCACAGAGATACAGATTTGCTGTATCCAGGACTGTTTGTAAGCTTCTTAGCCCCCCCCCCCCAGCCTTACTGTGTTGGAGGGATGCCGTCTAGCTTATCAGTAAGAGTGGTAAGCACTAGGTAGCCTATCTACCACAAGAGTGGTTTCTGGCCCAGAAATTGTAGTTTATTGGCCGTTTGGGCAGTTTTTCCATCTCTTTCAACTTTCTGGTCTAAAAGCCCGCATTTGCACTTGTTTCCCGTTTTTCCTGTAGCTAGTCTAGTCCAGATACAGTTTTGCTGTATCCAGGACTGTTTGTAAGCTTCTGAGCCCCCCCAAGCCTTTCTGTGTTGAGCGACGCCTTCTAGCTTATCATTGGAGTGGAAAGCACTAGGTGGCCTATCTACCACAAGAGGATTGGTTTCTGGCCCAGAAATTGTAGTTTATTGGCCGTTTGGGCAGTTTTTCCATCTCTTTCAACTTTCTGGTTTAAAAGCCTGTGTTTGTACTTGTTTCCTGCCTTTCCTGTAACTAGTCTAGTCCAGGTACAGATTTGCTATATCCAGGACTGTTTGTAAGCTTCTAAGAGGTGCCAAAGTCTGGATCTTCCATTTTTCCCTTAGATCTGCTAGTTCTCTCCTCTTCTGCACATTTACTAGCTTATTGGTCTAGCACTTTACCATACTAGACTTTTGTAGCAATTATTGTAGCACACTAAAGTGCTACCAGCACTAAATGTTCTACAAGGAAACCGCTCCAGTACTTATTACTAATGCCCACCCCTCCAGCCATGTCTAAAGGTCAGTTCCCTGTGCTTTCTCCTATTAACCTGCTGAACGTGGACATTCTGAGGCAACATAGCCACTGCCTCATGTACATCAACAACCCTCTCCTCTTACCTCCTAACACTCAGACTGGCGAGAGCTGCACTTGTATATCCAAACTGGAAGCCACGCACTCTCCAGCCAAGACCAGAATAGCTGGTCAAGAGGAGAAGGTCAACACTTGCACCACACCACATGGAACACAAAGCCCTCCAGAACACACACCAGCACTGCCTTCACATAAAAACACAAACCACACACCCACCTTCACTGAGGCTCTCAATAAAAATCTACCCAAACGGCAGAGACCTCCAAGGCAGAAATGCACTCGACCACTACAACACAACACTAATCACAAGACACATAACTCTCCTTAACAGTGTGCCACTCAACCAGAGCCGCTAAGGCAAAACAGCATTCCCAGCACACTAGTCAAATGTGACTCGATAGTGAGGCACACTGCTGTCCCACTCACTAGGTTGAATAAGGAAAAAGTAACAGCTGCCTGTCAGGTGCCAGGATCTGCCACATAATGCATGCACTCTGGTCCCTCAACAGCAGGTACAAATATGACTGTGTCGTTGTACATGTAAGTGTTAATGACCTGAGAAGTACATCCCTGGACTACATGAAAAGAGACATGGAGGAGCGCTCAGATTATGTAGCCCAGGCGGGTATGACCCTAGCCCTGAGCAGCATCCTACCATCACCCAAAATGATACCACAGTACAATCAGAAAATTATTGATTTCAGCAATTGTCTAAGTTTCTGGTGTCATTCTAAGGGGATCCAGTATTTGCCTGGGATGACATGATTGACAGACCTCAGTGCTTTGCCAGAGATGGCTTGCATCTAGCACCCCTGAAGCTTCCGGATACTGGCCAAGGCTCTTGCCACCCCCGTAGCGCCTTTTTTAGGCGATGTTCCAAAGACCAAATTACCACCATAACAGCTACAAACAAATGCAGTCTGAGGGTCATGCTGATCAACGCTAGAAGTCTAAATCTCAAAATGCACTCGCTCGAAGCAATCCTTAAAATGGAGAACATCGACATTTGTGCTGTAACAGAGACCTGGTTCAAGGCAGTAGAAAGCATGTCTGCACTACCAGGCTATAACTCATTCCATACCTTTCGGCCCCAGAACTTGGACCAAAGCTCCAAAGGCTATGGTGTTTTCATATTCATTAAGGATGTGCACACCTCCAGACTGGTAGCCCAACGTAACGCATCAAAGATGCTTCAGGTGCAGCTAACATTGGGTAAAACAGCAATTCAGGTCGTAGCCTGTTATAGGTCCCCAACTATGTCCCAAGACTCACACTACACATTCCTAAGCACCCTGGAGAATATTAGGATCTAACCTAACACTCTTATACTGGACGACTTCAACTACCCCTCCATTAACTGGGAAAACTACTCATTTACCAGCACACTTGCCCAACGTTTCCTGGAATTCATTAATTGCAATGCCCTGGACAAGCTCATTCTTACCCTCACTTACTAACATGGGCGACCATTGCTCTTCACCAATAGTCAACTCCTCCCTGGTTAGAGCCTACCACAAACTAATCACCTTGGAATTCCACATCTCTCCCACCCCCACCCCCACAAAGGTAACCACCATGAAAAACTTCTCCAAAGCTAACTTTAGGCTCTGAAAAACAGAGGTGGCTATCTTCACAGCACTCATGGAAATGGAGGATAGTTGCATGACCGCAGAATCATACACCAATGCACTGTACGAGCACATACACAAATGCATGGATCTCGCCATACCCAATAGAACCAAGACTCTCTCCTCCAAAAAATGAAGCCAATCTGGTGGTCCCCTGCCATAAACAGACTCTACAAAAGAAGGAGGAAACTGATGCGGAATAAGGTGAAGTCCCAAGACTGAAAAAACTCCCTTATCAGTCTCAACAAAAAGTTGAGATCCCTCATCAAATCCGCTAATGCTAGCTATGAAAACAGAATTGCAGCAGATAGTAAAGGCAACCACAAGGCCTTCTTTAGTTATATAAAGAATCTCCACGGCATTACACAGATTTGCTTTGAGCTACTGCACAATGGTACCTCCTATACCGAGCCAACAGATATTGCCACTATACTGGTCGACACATTCAGTGCCAACTTTACCCCTCCCCCCCCAAAACGATCAATCACAATACCAGTAGATTGCCAGACACCCAGTATTACTGCTGCACAGGTTAAAACAGCACTGTCCAAGGCCAAAAATACAGCTTCTATGGGACCTGACAATATCCTTGGCTGTGTTCTACATGAACTACATAGTGAACTGGCACCTCACCTGTGTGCCCTGTTCAATCAGAGCCTCAGCTTAGGCTTTGTCCCTTCTGAACAGCGCACTGCTATAGTCATCCCTCTCCACAAAGGAGAAGTGACTACAGACCCTGGGAACTATCGCCCCATTAGCCTGACAAGTCTGATATGCAAAGCTATGGAATACATCATCATGGACCTAATAAACAAGGATATAGGGAATCTCCAAACTCTAGATCTCACACAGTTTGGTTTTGTGAAGGGTAGATCATGCCTGCTGAACTTGGTTGACTTCTTTGAAGTCAGTCACCAGAGCTGTGGATGAAGGCAAGGTGGTTCATACAGCCTACTGTGATCTAGCCAAGGCCCTTGATACCATTCCCCACTCAGGAATCATAGAAAAACTCAATAAGCTAGGCATCAACCCATATATCACTAAGTGGGTTGCAAACTGGCTCACAGATAGAACCCACAGTGTGAAAGTAGCTGACTACAAGTCAGACTGCCAACCAGTCGCGAGTGGAGTCCCACAGGGATCGGTCCTGGGTCCTGTCCTGTCTGGTATCTACTTCTCAGAAGTCCAGGCCAACATGAAGGGACTGTGGCTGACAAAGTTCACAGACAGTTGCAAGTTGGGAGCCATTATTAACTCCCCAAGTGATGTTGGCATCCTACAGGAAGGCCTTACTGAGGCCAACAACTGCTGTCAGAACCATGGCCTTAGCTCAGTGCCAAAAAATGTGTCATCATCCCCGTTGGGAAAAACCCAGTTCCCATGAATTACCACATCAATGGTAGTCCACTGAAGACAGAAGGCATTATAAGAGATCTGAGAAATTAGGTTGACAGCAGCCTCTCTTTTGACCACCACATTGCCACTGTGGTCAGAAAGTTCTTCTATGTGGCACATCTCATTACTAAGGGTTTTGCATCCAGGAAGAAAGAGGTCATTGTCTCCCTCTACTCTTCCCTCATTAGGTCAATCATCGAGTACAATGTCCCATTTGGCATGTACCTCACTGGACACCTGCAGCAAAGCACAGTTGTGTACGCTTACCATAACTGTAGATGTTCGAGTGTATTCACTGTTGCAGTCATCACATTTAGGTTATCTGCCTGCAGGTAGCCCTCAGCTGGCCTGAATACCAGCGTCTTGGATTCCAGTGTGGGATGCTGTCTCTTCTTCCATGACATCAGGTTGTTAGGGGTATAAAACATGCAGCCGATGCCATTACATCAGTTTTTCTTGCCCCAGATGTCAGGTGACCCCACAATGGGAAGCAATTATATGTTATGGTACACCTCCATCAAAAAGAAAATACACCAGAAAGCTTAAATACACCAAACAAGAAGGAAAGGTAGAGGCAAGATAAGTCAGGGGGCTGGAGGGAGGGTAACCAGGACTGCAACAATGAGTACACTCGAACATCTACATTTATGGTAAGTACACACAACTGTACTATGTTCTTTGTGTTTCACTGTTGCATTCATCACATTTGGGTTGATTCCCAAAGTTAAGGAAGGGAGGAGGAAGTTAGAGAGCATTAGGGCCAGCTATTAAGCCCTGCAAGACTGAAGTGGCAAAACCAGTTCTGGATTTAGAAAAAATAGGTATGTGGTAATGCTTGGTGAAGGTATGCATGGAGCTCCAGGTAGCAGCTTCTTGGATGTCCCTGGTAGGGACTCCTTTGAGAAAGGCCGCAGATGTAGATGCAGCCCTGCTGGAATGTGATCTTATCCCCTGTGGGGAAGGTTTTCCATGGTGCTTGTAGCAGATATGAATGCAATGGGCTATCCATTTAGAAATGGCTTGCTTTGAAATGGCCTTCCCATCTGCCCCTGCAGCAAAGCCAACTAGCAGCTGTTCAGATTTTCTGAGATGCTTAGTCCTGTCCAAATAAAATCTAAGTTGTCTGTGCGCATCCAAAGAGTGCGGTATTCGTTCTCCTTTGTTTTGTGGATTAGGGAAAAAAAGTAGGCAAATGAATGGACTGATTTGGGCCACACTAGACACCACCTTAGGCATAAAGGAAGGATTGGTCCTGAGGGAAACCTTCTGCATGGAAGATAATGAAGGGTTCCACTGCCATGAAGGCCTGTAATTCAGACACTCATCTTGCTGAAGAGATGGCTAGTAGGAAGGCTGTTTTCCAAGAAAGGAATTTCAACTCTGCAGTTGCAGCTGGCTCAAATGGAGGGATAGTGAGCTTTTCCAATGCAAAGCTAAGGTCCCAGGCTGGAGTAGGGGCTCTCCTGGGGGGGTCTTAAATGTTTGGCCCCTCTAAGAAATTGCTTTAGCAGTGGGTGAGAGAAGAGGGGTGGCTCAGTATTATAATGTGCTGAAATGGCAGAGGCATGAATTTTAATTGATGAGAAGGATAGGCTCTTCTGGAGCATTTCTGTTAAGTACTGAAGAATATGAGGTAAGCTGGGCACCGTTGTGCCCATCCCCTGAGTCTGGCTCCAGGAATAGTATCTTTTCTACTTTTCAGCATAGGATTTTCTAGTACTAGGCCTCCTTGCCTCCAGAATGACATTTAGCACCTGCATACTGAGAGATGCTATCGGAGAGCTCAAGGAATTAGCCAGGCTGCAAGATTCAGGGTTTGAAGTTGAGGGTGCAGAATCTGGCCCACCTGCTGGGACAGCAGGGAAGGGGTCGGAGGCAGGTGCCATGGTTCCAGCAGTGTCATGCTGCGCAAGAGGGGGTACCAGTGCTGGCTTGGCCAGTCTGGTACAGTCAGTATTGCCCTTGGCTTGTCCTGTTTGATCTTTTGCAGAACCTTTGAGAGGAGAGGCAGAGGGAGAAAGGCATAAACCGAGAGGTATTCCCAGGTAAAGGACAGGGCATCCACTTTCGAAGCTTGACTGTGGGAAGTCCTTATGCAGAATTTGTCCAATTGGTAGTTCTGAGGGGAGGCAAACAGGTCTATTTTTGAAGTCCCCCATTTGTTTCTCAAGATGTTGAATATTTTTGGTTCCAGTTTCCATTTGTGTGGGTCCATGAGATTTCTGCTTAGGTCATCTGCCAGTGAATTTAGCTTGCCTGGCAGGAATTGAGCTTGTAGCTGCACTTGGTAGATCAAGGATGTGTTCCACAGAGCCATGGCTAGTCTGCAGAGGGGGTACGAGTGGGTTCCCTCCTGCTTGTTTATGTACCACATAACTGTGGTGTTGTCTGTCTTTACCAATAATTGTCCTGGAAGAATGTGGTCTTTGAAGGTTGTCAGGGAATTCTGTACAGCTAACATTTTTTTCTGGTTGATATGCAGGGGAATGTGTTTCGGGTTCCATTTGCCCTGAATGCACTGCCCTGCCAAATGAGCCCCCCCCCCCCCATGCATAGTCTGATGCATCTGTTGTTAAGGGTTGAGCAGCAGGGGGTAGAGTGAAAGGGAGCCTCTTGTTGTGGTAGCAGGCCTCTGCCCACCAATGGAACTCTGTCTTTGTACAAGGAAAGATAGGAATCATTGACTCCAGGTCCTGAGAAGGTTGACACCACTGGCTTTTTAGATACCATTGTAGTTTCCTCATATGCAGTCTTGCATATGGAATTAGTAGAATGCAAGAGGCCATGAACCCCATGGCTTGCTGAATTTTCCTTGCAGATAGCTGGGTCTTTGTGGCCAGTAGTTTGAAGTAGGTTGTCAAGTAAACTTATTTCTCTGTAGTGAGGAAAGCCATCTGGGAAGTTGTGTTCAAGCTTGCTCCCAGGAATACAATCTGTTGGCAGGGTACTAGGTGAGATTTATTTTCATTTATGGTGTACCCCAGTGAGGTTAGAAGTTTCTTTATGAATGTCAGATGTTTTAATAGCAAGTCCTGGCTTTCTGCCTGAATCAGACAATTGTTCAAGTATGGGTGTATTTCAATATTTCTCTGCCTGCAAAATGCAATGGCTGGAGCTAGACACTTTATGAATACCCTGGGTGCAGTAGATAAGCCAAAGGGAAGTGCAGAGAACTGACAGTGCATGGAGCCTGCCCTGAAGCGTAAGTATTTTTTGCAGGATTCCCTTATAGGAATGTGCAGGTAAGCTTCCTTTTAAGTCTAAGGTTGCCAACCAGGCATCTTTGCCTAGCATAGGAAGCAGCTGTTGAAGAGTTAGCATTTTGAATTTTGGAATTACCAGAAAGGTATTTAGAATAGAGAGGTCCAGGATAGGATGCCAGGAGCTGTCTTTTCTGGGTACCAGGAGAAGTCTTGAATAAAAGCCTGATACTTAGAAGAGAGAGAATCTGCTATTGGGCCTCTGCCCACTGATTTGGGGGTAGGTCTGGCTATCCGTTTGGGGTTGGTAGGGTGTGGAAGTGGAATCTGTATCCTTGGGAAACTATATTCAAAACCCATTTGTCCTGGGTAATGAATTCCCAGTTTTTTGCATGCAGGGCGGGTTTTCCTCCTAACGGGGAAAGCAGTTGAGCAGGGCTTGGAAGGGTTATGGTTAAGTCATTGTGCCATCTTTCCATAGGGGGGGTGGCTTACTACTCCCTGCTTTGGAAGTGGGAGCCCCCCACTGCTTAGGCCTGTGCGTAGCCTGAGACTGTAACCTAGGTGGTCTGCTGTTCCTGGGTTTGGACTCAGAAGGCCTGGAAGAGACTGGAAATGACCAATTCTTTGAAGGCCAATGCCTACTAAATCTGGGAGGCTGTGCTTGTAGGAAATCTTTAACAGTTTGCATAGATTTAGCTTTTTCCTCCATCTTTTTGAGGACTTCTGCTTTGTTGCCAAACAGGCAGTCTTGGTTTAAGGGAGCATCCAGTAGTTTAGCTTTAACATGATCTGGCATGTTTTAGTCCTTAAGCCAAGCATGCCTTCTAAATACAGACCCAGTGACAGCAGCCCTGCAAGGTGCTTCTTAAGAGTCAAAACTACATTGCAAAGTATGTTTACCAACTTGTTCTGCAGAATGCATTAAATCCTGTAATTCTTTGTGTTCAACACAGTCAGGAATCAACATAATTTTCTGTTTAAGTAGTCCCATAATATGCTGCTGGTACTTTAACATATTTACAGCCCTAATTGCCAAAGTAGCAGAAGTGTATACCTTCTTACCCCATTTGTCCAAGGCTCTAGAATCTCTATCAGAAGGAGTAGGATTTTTGGCAGCAGTAGCCTTAATGCCTTTTGTTCCTTGGGAAATGGTGTCTGGATCCGCAGTAGGATTCTTGAACAGGAACTTGTGATAGTCAGCTACTCTGTAATACCTGTCAGGTTTTCTGGGAGCTGGAGGTAAAGTGTCTGGGGAAAGGCTAGATTCCAAGAAAGCATCTTCTACAATGTCCAGAACAGGAGGGATATCTAAAGGCCTGTGTTGAGGGAGGAGTAAGAATTCCCTAAGCCTCTTTGTGGAGTCAGAGTAATCTTGGCTTTCCCAGTGCAAATGCTCCTTAAGAGTATGCAAGGTTTCACCAAAAGAAAAATCTTCTGGAGGGGAAGCAGAGGGAATGGAATCCTCTGCATCAGAATCCACATAGGTAGATAAGGGCAAATCCTGGTCATCAGAAGGAACAGAAATATCAGATTCCTGATCAGAAGAATCAGAAGGAAAATCAGTTCTAGGTCCCTTAGAGGGGGAAGGCTGGCTTCCCCTAATTAAAGTAATAAGGTCTTCAGCCATTCTAAGCATTTGTTTTTTAGGCATATGGGCCTGAGCATGCAGTTTGGATGTCAGTTTTCTAGGCGTGGATCGAGTTTTAGGCCTGTATGAAGAAGAGGGCGTCAGTTTAAAATGCAAGTCTGTAGGCATGAATACACTCTCAGAAGCCGGTGCTTGCACAGCGGCTCCAGACCCATCCAAGGTAGAGCCATCCGCAGGTTCCATAGTCGAAGAAGCATCTCACAGCATACTGGACTCCGAATGGGTCTCAGTAGAGGCCTGCGAATCTGACGTAGCAGGTATCAGGGGTTGCGAAACCGCCTCACTGAGTACCGATGGACTGGTGACTAGCTTAACGGAAGAGTCGTTGGCTGTTTTGGACCATTGCAGTCTGTCTTTGTTTTTATCTTTACGTTTTTTCAGAAGATCGGTAGTCGGAAGGCTTAACAAAGCCATTTCTGGGTAGCTATACTGAGTACCAAAATAATTTGCTGCAAATTTAGCCTGACGATGAATAGTTTGGGGGTTGAACATGGCACAAAACTGACAGCGAGAGACGTCGTGGTCTGGGCCTAAGCAAGGAATGCAGTACGAATGAAAATCTTTATGAGGTATTTGCTAATGAAAATCTTTATGAGGTATTTGCTTTCCACGGGTAAGACAATTGTTAACTTTAACTGACATCGGTTAGAGCAAGAAAAAGGATCCCCAATGGGATACTTAGGTTTTTTGAAGACTTCGGTTCTGAAACTTGAAAATGAAAATTTCAGGAGTCGGCCGACTGGCACTTGCGAACTGTTTCTGCTTCGGGCACCGCACGGCAAGAAAGACTGATGTAATGGCGTCAGCTGCATGTTTTATACCCCTGAAGACCTGACGTCATAGAAGACGAGACAGCATCTGACACAGGAATCCAAGACTCTGGTATTCAGGCTGGCTGAGGGCTACCTTCAGGCAGATAACCCAAATGTGATGACTGCAACAGTGAAACACGAAGAACATTTGGACAGGCCGCAAAAGTACTTCACAAAAAGGATCCTAGGCTTTAAACACTTGTCCTATATGGACAGACTAAAAAAACCTCCCAAGTATTCTCTGTCTCATATCATCCACTTAGAGGGGATCTCTGCTTGACTTACAAAGCCATGTCTGACCCAGCTCTGTTAGAAATGCTACATCTAAATAAATCACAATCCCTCTGCACCACACGCTCCAGAGACCTCACCCTCATTATCACAATCAACAGAACCTGCTGGAGGGACAGGTTCATAACCCAGAGACTGCCCATGCTATGGAATAGACTTCCCATACATGTCAAACAGAGCACCTCACTGGTCCTGTTCAAGAGAAATCTTGATGAGTGGATGGGAAATAGGAAATTCACCCCAGGGATCACTCCAGTGGCTCTACTCGACAGAGGCACTGGGAACTAAGGTCCGGTGGCACGATGCCAGGGTAATCCTATGGGCTAGGCTTGAAAGGCTCCAGGTCCATTAGCCTACTACACACCTATGAACCTATGAACTCTGTCAAGTGAAGGATTCCTTCCTTTTACTAGCCCAAAGATTAGGCATCACCATCAATCTCAGCAAGTCATCTTTGACCCCAGTTCAGACATTAGACTTTATTGGGGCTCAGCTTGACACTATCCAGACAAACGTCTTCCTTATTCCAGACAGGATATACAGCCTGAAGCTGCATATTCTTTGCATTTTTCAAACCCAATGTCCAACAGCAGAAGTAGTACTATGGGTGTTGGGGTCTATGGCAGCCATGATCAACCTCCTTCAAATGTGGATACTTCAATGGACTCTTGCCGTGCAGTGGTCCCTGATAGATCTACCATTGTATCACCCTGTTCGAATCTCCTGAGTGTGCAGGACCTCTCTTTGGTGATGGATTCATTCCCCAGACGTAGTCCAGGGTCATCCTTTTCTCCCTTCATTTCGCAAGGCCATGGTGATCACTTACACCTCCCAGCTGGGTTGGGGGACATTGCTCGGGAAGGACAGTCCATTTTGCATATCAACATCCTGGAGATGAGGGTGGTGCTTCTCACGTTGCAGGCTGTCCATGCCCATCTTCCCTTAGGGATGATTGCTATCCAGACAGACACCATGTCGGTGATCTTGTACATCAACAAACAGAGGGGAACCAGATCCATCCCCCTTTGTCAGGAAAACATGAGAGTGTGGGAATGGACGATCTCCACAGGCCAATTTCTGGTGTCCATGCACATTCTGGGACGGTCCAGCATTCTTGTAGACAGGCTCAACAGATCTAGCCTGATGCCTTACAAGTGGTCTCTGAATCCTTCGGTAGCAGAGCAGATCTTTGACAGGTGGGGTCAGCCTTGCTGCGATCTTTTTGCATCTCCTTCCAACGTGAAATGCAGCGAGTTCTTTGTTCTGAATCCCCTTCAGGGAGAAACCCCAAGAGATGCTCTAACTCATGCTTGGCCTCCCGGTCTTCCGTATGCTCATCATTGTCTACCCTTGATTCCAGAGTTTCTTCAGTTCACAGGCTGAGGAGCTTTGTGATTATCATTGCCCCATTTTGGTCTCACCAAGTCTGGTTTCCCTCTCTCTGATCTCATCTGGTGGTTTCACCGTGGACACTGGATCCAATCCTGGACCTCATTTCTCACCAGTCAGGGACTCCCCATCCAAACCTGGACAATTTAAAGCTCACTGCTTGGTTGCTCCAGTTCCCATGATTATCAGGGCTCCCAGTTTATCTTCCCCTGTGGAAAGAATTTTGGTGGTGGCTCATAAATCTTCCACCAGGAAAGTATACTATAGCAAGTGGAAATGTATTTCTATATGGGCTTCGCAGTGTGCACTGGATCCCTTAACTGCTCCAGTTTCTGCGGTATTACAGTTCTTATCGGTGATTTTTCAACAAGGCACCAGTTCCTCTACAGTCAAAGTTCAACTGGCCACAATTTCCATTTTTCATGTGGGGGACAACAGGGCTTCCTTAGCATCCTCTAAGCTTTGCAAGACCTTCCTTAAAGGTACCTTTCTTCTGAGACCCCTGGTGAAGGATCAGTGCTTCAGGCTTTAGTTTCACCCTCCCCCCCTTTGAACTTGCAGCTTCGATGGATTTGCAATTTCTGTCTTGGAAGACTGCATTCTTAGTTGCCATTACTTCTGCTAAGAGTGTCCGAACTTCCAGCGCTATCTATCTATAAGGGGCCTTGATAGATAGTGCTTCGGTGGATTTGCAATTTCTGTCTTGGAGGACTGCATTTTTAGTTGCCATTTCTTCTTCTAAAAGAGTGTCAGAACTTCAAGCACTATCTGTCAAGGCCCCTTATATGATTTTTCATAAGGGCAGAGTGTCTTTGCATACTAACCCATCATTTCTTAAGGTAGCTTCAGAGGCTAAAATTAACCAGATGATTAATATCCCGGTATTCTTCCCAAATTTTCACAACAAGGGAGAATATAAATTGCATTTGTTGGATGCATAGACTGTTACATTTCTGTTTGCAGAGGACAAGAGCTCTTCGTAAATCTGACCAACATTTTGTTTCTTATTCCAAACCCTTTTTAGGGAAACCAGTATCCAAGGTTAGTATTGCCCGCTGGATTTCCCAATGTATTATCTGGGTGTATTCTGTCAGAGGCATTACCCACCAGGTCAGGTAAAAGCACATTCTACCAGGTCTATGGCCACTTCAACGATTTTTGGTCCAGAGTTTCGCTGGATGATATTTGTTCTGCAGCTACTTGGGCCTCATCTCATTCTTTCATCACACATTATAAATTGGACATTGTATCCAGGAACAGGGCATCCTTTGGTTCTGCTGTGCTCTGGAATATCCTCCCATGAGGGCCTCCCAGGTGTATAGTAGCTGGGGACTCTGTCCCACAGGTTGAAGAGCAAATGAAGACAACTACTTCAGATAAAAAAGTTATGTACTCACCATAATGTTCCATCTGAGCTGTTGTTCTTCATTTCTCTTCAACCAGCCCTCCCTCCTTCCCCTGGCCTTGTCTGAACTCTTATGGACTATATACATATGGAAGTTGGATATCTTTGTGATGCCCTTTGTCCTGATCTTTGCTCAGAAGTATTCTTTCTGGTAGTGACAAGGTCCTGTTCGGGTTGGGTGTAAGTACTGGCTTAGGCAGCAAACTCGATCTGAAGGTAGGAAGGAGGCGGGGGCATTATGGGTAAGGGGAGGAGCTTTGAGCTCGGATCAGATACTGGATATGCAGCCGAGTCAGGTCTGATACAGATTCGTAACCCACAGGTTGAAGACAATTGAAGAACAACTACTCAGATGGAACGTTATGGTGAGTACATAACTCCTTTTTCCCTTCAGAGCCTACCACCCTGGGTCAAGTTATCTGTCCTTCCACAACACTTCCTTTGCAAATTCCTTCTCTGACACCTTCTGTTGCTTCAGAGTTCCAGGATCCTAGCCACCCAGACCTGTCAGTCTCGTAGTCAAGGATTTCCATATCCTCGGATCTCAGATCATCTCTGAGACCTCCAGTCCACCCAGATGCAGACAGCACTCGAAGTCAAAGTCTGCCTGTCAGATACGGGGTGCAGCATTCGACTCCAAAGTTTCTGGAGTTGTCTGTGCT
This sequence comes from Protopterus annectens, assembly GCF_019279795.1. Lineage (NCBI taxonomy): Eukaryota > Metazoa > Chordata > Ceratodontiformes > Protopteridae > Protopterus > Protopterus annectens. The sequence continues at coordinate 820,782,819 of NC_056748.1, forward strand.
CCTTGGAGCTTCAGCACTGGACAGTTTGGCTCTGGCTTCCACCGTGGGGATATTGCCATCGGAGCAGAGGAGGGTGACAGCTCAGAAGCTTGTCTTCTTGGATTAGAGCCCCTTTGAGCTCTGCCTTGAAGGCTGGGAAGAGCGTTTTTTCTGCCTCGGCAGATCTGATTGAGCCTTCCCCCTTGGATCCTAGACATTCCACCATGATGTCACAACATCAAGAGCCTCACCACCTTTCTCCACAGGGGCATCTAGTACCAACGAGCCAGGTTCCCTCTCAGGTAATTTTGATTTCCTCTTCTGTGACCTCCCCACTGAAGAGGTGCCCAAGAAGAGGACATGCAAGAGGAAGGACTCCTCACAGGAGTCCATCACTGAAGACACTGATTTCGATGAAGGTGAAGGGTCCTTTCAGTCACCTTCTGAAGATTTTTCCTTTGAAGACATCCTAGAAATTCTTAAATAGAGAGGTTGCTGGACCTCCTCCAACACATGCCTGAGGAATCTGTTCTCCTGCAAGCTTTTGATAATGGACCCTCCACCTCCTGGGTGACTCCACCTGCTGATGAGCTCATTGATATGGTTTCTCAGTGGGCATGGAAAGAATGCCTCCACAGAGCCCTTACTTCAGAGACCAGACAGGATAATGGCACCACCTGCAGTCAGACAATTCTTGGGGAAGGGGGTTCCAGTTGATGCCATGGTTGTGACAGTGGCCACAAAGAAGGAACTTGCTGATGAGAGTTTCACTGTCCATCCCAACAGGGTGTCGGGGGCGATGGACAGATTGGGAAAGCATGTGTTTGCTTCAACGACCTTTATTCTAAGGTCACTGAATTATTTGGCACACTTTTTTAGACTTCAGACAGATTTGACTAAGGAGTTGTTAAATACTCTCTCAGCAGCCATTTCTGAAGAGGTTCAAAATTCTGTCTCAGCAGCCATTTCTGAAGAGGTTCAAAATTCTGTAACTTCTCGGTTGGCAACCTTACAGTCTATATCCAGTTCCTCTATGAGGTTAGTTTTCAGCATAGTGGAAGGAACCTCAAGAGCAGCGGGTTCAGGCATTTCCACGAGGAGACATGCCTGGATCCACTTCTGTGATTTTGTGGAGTGATTTAAGTCCACTTTTGTCAGTGCTCCTTTGGTGGAACTGCACCTTGCGTCTCATGAAGAAAAAATGTTGAATGAATGCCAGATTCTTTCTTAGCTTGCACTAACGTTTAGCTCATCACTGTAAAGTTCCCTCTTTCTCTCTTGAAACCCAGATTTATTATAAACATTTGATGTTTCTTCCCCCGTGACATGCTGAAAAGCCTTACTCTGCACCTTTTCACGCTTCTCATAGATTCCACTCATGATCAGGAACAAACTGCATTTCTGTATCCACAGTTTCCAGTTCGTAAACAAATTACCCAGCAGGGAGAGACATTGTCAGGCAGCTATATTTGAATGTATCACAAATGAAAGCTCAAACAACATATTTTGATTGCTTCTGATAACCTGTAATAGTGAGTATATCAGGGTGGCAAAAATGAAGAGAAGGACAACTACTGAATGCAGTCAGCTTCACCTACAAGTACTTCAGACTGCTTCATTGTACAAGATTTTAGACAGTGTGACCCACATGCTTTTAACAGTCATGCAGGCTAAAGGCATCATTTACTTACTGTGCATCTGTATATTAGATAGCTCCACTCTGAAAAAAAAAAAAAAAAAAAAAGCATCCTTTATGACATGGTCTAAGGTGTGTGATCAAATGCACACTATTGTCTTGAGCCCTTTCTAGGGGAAGGAAGATGATCAATTGGCCAAGACTATATAGAACCACATATGGATTTTTCAGAAGGGTCCTTAGGCACACTGACTTATTGCCTCAGACACCACTCACGTTGCAAGAGAGGAATGATTATTTTTTACTCAGAAACAGGGACGTGTTCTGTCTGATTCCTCTGCTTGTAAGGATTCCGGTGCTAAAAGAAGCACTTTCTTGACTCTGCATATTAATGCCAACAAATGTGCTAAGCAGATGCATGCACACCCCAAAAGTGGGAGATAGAGATATTTAAAAAGTTATGACAAGAGATAGGGTGCCTGCTGTAATTCAGATTACCTTAACTGCAGCTCTCAGAATGGTAAAGTTTTTTTTTCCCCCTCAGGATCAGCTCAGTCCCTCCCCCCTTTGTGGGTCCAACTGGTTTATTCATTTCTCCATCAGAGCAACAAACAGGCTCACCAGAAAGTTCGAGAGCCTATGGCCTATCTGTTCTCTGACTACAGAGCTTAATCAGCTCATTTGTTCCCCTCAGAGGCAAGAGTCAGATGCTAGGGAATAGACCAATTTGGGGTGTTCTTAACCTTTCCCTATCAGTAGGTCCTGTGTTGCTGCTTTTTCAGGAGGTGCATATGTACTACTGCACTCACGGGATTCTCTGCTTAAGAGGAATGCTGCTGAGTAGCATAGGTTGCTAGGCTTATTGCTCTGGGTAATACCCACATTCCTCTAGGCATCGTCAGAGCATCTGAAGCTTACAAATTTATTTTCTGCAGTGTTACTGCAGGCTGCCACTGGAATACTCCTTTACCAGCCTCCTTTTAACATTTGTCTCCCACTGTTGCATCTGTTTATTTTATGTGATCAATTTTGTTTCCCATTTCTGTTTACTTGTTAACCTTATATATGCACACAGACAAAGGGAAGATAGACTCACATGCATACACACTCTGTCTGACTCTCCAAAAACATCTGTCTTAGTAGGAACCCAGCTCTGAGTTGCATCTACTTATTTGCAAAGGGAATTTTTGGACGATCATCCCTTTGTTTACCTCTTTCTCCACAAAACCTCAGGCATTCTCTCTGAATTTTAATAGTATTTTCGGTCGTAGGCAGTGAGGAAAATTAACCATATGTTCTTTCTGTTTTAAAAAAAGACTTTCAGTCTTCCAAACAATGTACAGGAAGTCACGTAATTCAGTGACCATCATCATAAAGAGAGCAATTTACAGATTCTGAAAAATCACTGGACTGACTTAAACTAGAACAGGAATATAAGATAAAATACAGAATACATAAAAGTGAAAAGTTGGCAATAATGTTTTTTTTTCTAGTCATTTAGTTGAATCCTACTGTGCGTGACCTCAAAAACTTCAGCATACCAGTCCTCTCTGTCAACAACTTCTTTTAAGTTTGTATATTCATATTCATTATTCCCACAATGCTGTCTCTCTGTCCTTAATTCAAATAAGGTCATAAACACTAGGAAATTTACAGGTAAACATGATTCTACATCGTATAACATAAATGGATAATAAATATTATGTAGCTGTCCTTCTAACCTGTAAAATGAGGACAAAATAGTCCACTGGCTTGTTGCGCTGGTAGAGGTAGTGTTCTGCTGCCTTCTTATTCTTCTCATCAAATTTTAGCTCCTGGATGACATTTGGATGCTTCAGCAGCCTCAGCAGGATTTTTTCTGACATATGCAGAGGGCTAAAGGCATCTACATCTAAAAAATACAGATAAGTCAATTGGGGATGATAAGGTCACAGTGAAAAATATACAGAAAGAGTAAGATAAACACTACATACACTACAGACTTAAGAGTGTGTCTGGGGTCATACTTCTTAACCTCTTAGAGCAAGAAATCTGGACAAAGCCATACATAAAAGTGGGACAAAGGCCCAAAAACAGGGACAATTTTTAAATATTACTCTTACAAACTTAGAAAGTTGACAGAATAACAGGTTTTGCATTAGCATGTATTTTCTGAAGGGTATAAAGTCTGAAACATAATTGTCTGGGATTATTTTTTAACTTCACTCTTTAATGAGTTGCCAATAATCTGTCAGAAAACCACAATTTTATGAAAAACAGACCCAAAATATGAGGCAAAAATTTGGACATTCTGTGAAAATCTGTACAGTTGAGAGGCATGTGACTGGGCTCTGCCTGCACAATATGCTCAGTGGTAGATGAGTCTGACCCAAGCTGATTTTTTTCTAGTCCATGATGTGTGGTGGATCTGTCATAAAGTTATTTCAGTAATATTGTTATCAGCAAACATTACCTAGACATAGAGTTCTGAAAATACATGTGAAAAAAAGCATATGCATACCACACACACACACACACACACACACACACACACACACACACACACACACACACACACACACACACACGCACACACACACACACACACACACACACATACAAATACCTTCTCTGAATGTTAGATAATCTAAGAGCACAAGAAAGGGCCATAAGATGATATATAAAAGGTTAATAATGTGGGCTGCAGATGAGGTGCATGTGTTAGGTGAGTCATTAGTTAAGTAGGAGGAAGAGGGATGGGAAATAGTTTAGTGTAGGCTGAAACAGTGATATGCTGTTGCCTTTTCTGTCTGTTCCTTAATGTATGGATCTCTGATCCACCTTCCGCCACTTCAGAGATTTAGTTCTGGTTCTCCTCTTACAAATAATCCCTTGTATAAGGAGAGAGCTACCCCAGATCTCGTTTGCCGCCATAGGCCCTTGACAGATCTTGGTGCTCAGGTGTGGTTTTGTTGGGAAAAACATATACACAGATAGGGACCTTTTATATGGGTTTAAATTTGAACTCTTCTCTTCTTGCTGTTTCCTAACCCTTTTTTCTCTTTCCTTCTTGTTCCTTCAGAGGCTTATTTCATAAAAAGCTGAAAGAAAAAAGAGTAGCTACCAAGTGCTTACATTTATAATATTATTTATAGTTTTAAGGTTTTCTATCTTCTGGGACACTTACTACTACTTTTTCTTCTTTATTTTTACCATAAGGATGGTGGATTAACCTTCCAGTTTTAAAAAATACATAGCTTGCTCCCACAAGCTACCTAATTCAGGCGCACACAGGAAGTGCATGTGTTTCCTTGGGCCTTCACATTTGGATATTGCCTGTTCCATCTGTGAGGCTTTTGGGTAATGAGTCGTCATGGAAAGAAGAAACAAGTTGATTTTAAAGGGTCTCCTTCAGCCTACAGCATGAAAGAAGCCCTCTTCAGGATCAGGTAAGTCTGCAGCTGCTTGTTCTTCCCCATTCCATCTTCATCTTCAAAAATGGTTTTAAAACCCAGGGATAAGCAAAAGAAGATGGAGAAAGAAAAAGACACGGCAAAATCTAAATCAAGAAAAAAAAAAATAGATGAAGACAGACATAACTGAGCTCTCTGTGTACATGCCCCAAGCAGGTATGTCCCTAGCCTTGAGCAGCATACTACCCTCACCTAGAATGATGCCACAGTATAAACAAAAATGATTGATTTCAATAATTGGCTTAGTTTTTGGTGTCATTCAAAGGACATCCAGTTGCTGTCAGCCTGGGAAGCCATGGTCGACAAACCTCACTGCTTTATCAGAGATGGTTTGCACCTGGCACCTCTAGCCTTTCGGGTGCTGGCAAAGGTCCTTGCCTCCCTCATAGTGCCATTTTTAGGCAAAGTCTCGAAAACAACGTTACTGACATGAAATTTGCCAATCATAACAAAGTAAGGGTCATGCTGCTAAATGCTAGGAGCTTAAACCAAAAACTGCATACCCTGGAAGCACTTCCATCATTGGAAGATGTAGATATTTGAGCAGTCAAAGAAACCTGGTTCATGGCTTCAGAGAATACCCCAGCCTTGCAAGGCTACAATACCTTCCACACCTTCAGACTGCAAAATGAACATGTAAGAACCAAAGGAGGTGGTGTTTAAAGATATTCACCTCCCGTCTTGTTAGACTGGACAGTTCCATGACATTACTCCAAGTTCAGGTTATGGTGGGTAAGACACCCATTCAAGTCATAGCCAGTTATAGATCCACCTCCATGAGTCATGATGTGCACGCAGCCTACTTGACCAAAGTGGAGACAATACATATATTACTGTACACTCTGGTTATGGGGGGGTTTCAATTATCCCACCATCAACTGAGAAACCTACTCTAGCCCTAACCAGCTAATGCAAAAGTTCCTTGACTTTGTTAACGCAAATGCCCTGGAACAAATTGTTCATGCCACTACAAGAGGAACAAACATAATAGATCTAGTCCTCACATGTCAAATGGATGCACTACTGCAACTGTCGGACCGTCATTAGTTAAATCTGAACACAACTCAGTTACCTTTGAGCTGACCCTAACACCAGAACTCACAAAGGGTGAAATCAGATGAGAAAACTTCACCAAGGCAAACTGTACCCTCCTAGGCAAAGGTATAAATGCATTCTGAGCCCCACCTCAGCTGAAAGTGGTAACTACACTAAAACATACACTAAAGCCCTATTTACAATCACTTGCATAAGTGTATAGACTCGGACGTACCAGAAAGAATCAAAGTGACAGTCCCAAGTAAAAACAAGCCGCCATGGTGGTCATCCCGCATCAACAAATTTTAAAATAAATGCAAAAAGTTGCTGTCCAAGAAAACAAAGGCGAAACCCCAACAATGGAAAAGCATCCTCTTCAGCCTCAAAAGGCAAATAAGACAACTTGTCAAATCCTCTAAGGGCCTCTTTGAGAAAAGCTTATCTAGCACAGCCAAGGATAACCATAATAACTTTTACAGCTACATATGTAGCCTAAAGGATAGAACCCAAGCATGTGCAGGACTAGTGACCAATGGTATCACACACACTGACCCTACAGAGCTAGCAAGCATGCTGGCAGATAGGTTTGGCAAAAATGTCATCCCCCCATCCCCTCCAAATCTATCACAAACCTTGCTCCAAACCCCCCCTCCAACCTACATATCTGAAGAGAACAGGTCATCAAAGCCTTGTCCAAGGCAAAAAACATAGCCTCTATGGGACCAGACGGCATCCCAGCTGTCTTCTAAACAGGTTAAAACATGAACTAGCATCACCATTAAGTATCCATGTGAAGTTGTTCTATCTCACCGTTCATTCTTTACTGATGGGTTCGGAGCAGATCCCTTGGCTCCGAGTCGGCCAGTTGCAAAGCTCGAGGTCTTCAAATAGCTAGAGGTCAAGTCCCTATCCCATGATGCACCTAGAGTTATCTCAGATCTAGTTTGCCGCTGCAATAGATCGGAGGTTCTGCATTAGCTCGGGCCAGTAAAACTGTTATTTTTTTGTTTACTTACTTATTACTTATATTTAGATAGTTTAATAGTTTTATAAAGCTCTTACAGCATTTTAATCCCTTCCCTTAGTGTGATTTAAAAATTTCCTAGTTGGCCTCTTGTTTTAGGCCTAGTTTAAAATATTTTTCTAATTAGTCAGTGACCCTTTGTCACATTTTTTAATAAATAGTGTATAGTTCTTTGCTGTGCGGTGTGTTTATCCTCATTTTTTTTCAGAAAAGGATAGAATTTATTATTACTGTTATAGTTTTTGTAATTAACAGTTATCTTGTCTGACTTGGATATTTCTTAGAATATTTAGACAGTGTGTTGTATCTTATAGCAGCTATCTCCCTTTTTTCTGCATAGTCTGCTTATATTGTGTGTTTATTTACATTTGCATTTGTGTGTGTGTGTGTGTGACTTAGCCTGATTTTATTAAGGCTTTTTTGTGGATAATTACTGTTAGGATTTTTTGTGGTGACAGTAATATTTCTCCAGATTTTCAATGGCTGACCAAGACAAGCAGCCCAAGTCTGGTTTTAAAAAGTGCCCAAAGTGTGGCCAAAAGATGTCTGTAACAGACAGCCATGTAAATTGTGTGTACTGTCTAGGAGCCCTGCATTTGCAGGATAGCTGTGCTATATGCCATTCCTTCTCCTCAAGGAAAAGAAAAGAAAACTTATTGACAGAGGGTTGTTGAAACCATCGTTTCAAGAAGCTTTGAGCGACCAAGATGGATCTAGCAAGTCCTCAAAGTCTTCTAAGACTTCAGACTCTAAGAAATCAAAGAAATCTTCTACTTCATCTCCACTGCCATCGGAACTGACAGTCTTTACCTTTCAGAGCTGGTCCCCAGTTTTGGAACCGGTGTCCGAAGCTCCTAAGAGTTTGTTACTATAGTCGGTACTACCTTCGGTGCGCTCTTCCTGGTCCTCTATCAGCCTTTCAGATCTGGATGTGGATCATGTGGTACAGAAGCTGTTATCGGCACCGGCCTTGGCAAAAATTTTATAAGCTTCGACCCAGATGGCTTCGGAGCCGAAGACCCTTGCAGCAGCTCAAACTATTCCTCCTCTGAGCCATGCTGGTCCTTCGGAGCTGGAGGAGTCAGACCTATTGATAGTGGAACCCTTGGAGCTGACACCTGCTCCAGTGTCTTCAGCTTGCTGCCAGTCGAGGACTCTAGGAGCCTCATCTTCTTGGTCGGTTCCGGGGAGGATAGTCGGACCGACTTGTCAGTTCCGACTCTGCCTATCGGGGCTTCGACTCGGATGAGCTCGGCTCCTACTTCTGGTTCATAGCCTACTGTCCCGGTGCCGGGGATATCTACGGTTTCTTCGGATCCATCGGTTCCCTCGCATTGGAGCAGAGGTGCTTTCGATGCCATGAGGAGAGTCATGTCACCTAAACAGTCCTCGACCTCAGGTTTGGCTTTCTCCTTCCCTAAAGCACCTGTGTCTGCTTCTGCCTCACACATCCTGACCAAGTGTAGAGACTCAGAGCCTCAGGAAGCCCCATTGGGTGGCCCTTGCTCTTCTGAGACCTCACCAGAAGCTCCCACTGATAAGGTCCCCAGGAAGATATTGTGTAATAGGAAACATCTAGACTGCCCTCAGGAGTCTCTAACATGGTCCCCCTCTGAAGATATCTCATTTGCTGAGATACTTGAAATCCTTAGGCAGGGGGATGACTGGCAGTCCAAAAGCCCTACTGAGGATGAGTTGGTTCTCCTGAAGGCTTTCGTGTCTCAGCCCTCCACCTCTTGGGTGTCTCTGCCCTTCGATGAGCTGTTGCAGCTGGTCTCACGAAGGGCATGGGAGTCTCCAGATACTATGGAGCCTGCCCCTAGGAGGCCTAATAAATTCATTTCTGCCCCTCTTGACAAATCGTTCTTAACAAAAGGTGTTCCAGTAGATGCCATGGTGGTGGCGGCAGCCACCAAAAAGGAAATGTCTGAGACTTCCTCGTCTGTTCATCCTCCTAACAGAGACTCCAGGATCATGGATAGATACGGGAAGCGCATGTTTAGTTCAGCAACTTTTGCTCTTTGTTCGCTCAACTATTTAACCCATTTTACCAGGTTACAAAGAGATCTCCTTAAAGAGCTAGGAGATAGTCTTCAGGGTACAGTAGCTTGCAGGAGTTACTGACAAAGTTGCTGCCCAGCTTGCTACCCTCAATTCTATAGTAAACTCATCCATGTGCCTCATCTCATATGCAGCTGATGGAATGAGTAGGGCAACGGGTACAGGAGTTGCTCTTAGGAGACACTCGTGGATGCGCTTGTGTTCCTTCACAGAGCCCTTCAAGTCATCCTTCGTGAATACTCCGATTGATGGCTAGTCCCTTTTCGGGCCTAAAGTGAAGGAAACCTTAACCAGGTGTGAACAGGATGGAAAGACTCTCTCTGCCATTGGGGGTCTGTTTTTCCACCCCTACCCGACCCTATCCTAAGGGTCAAAGAGGAGGAAAAATGTGGTTCCGAAAAGCCCAAGGAGCCTTTCAGGACACACGTGGTAAACCCCCCTGCAGAGGCAGAGGAGGGGGCAATAATGGAAGACTCCACCCTGGTGGCAGAGGGGGTCCACAACACCGGGGCAACAGAGCCCTACCAGCACTCTTGAAAGGAGGCCCGACTGTTCTGCTCTGGAGGCAGTCGGCGGTCACTTATCTTTGTATCCAGATACCTGGCTCAAAATAACAAAAGACAGTTGGGTACAAAGTATCATTTCCAGAGGATACTTCATCCCATTTGCCACACTTCTCCACCCATAAGAATCCTGGATGTTCCACCTAGTTACAGGGAGCAGGCAACAGTAGAGGTCCAAACGTTACTAAGAAAGAGTTATCCAACCAGTCTCAGCAGACCAGACAGGATCCGGAACTTACTCAAGATTCATTTTGATTCTAAAAAAGATGAGGGACTGGAGACCCATATTGGTCCTCAGCAGACTGAACAAATATGTAAAGAAAAAGAAGTTCCGGATGGTCACGCTTCAGTCTATACTTCCCTTCTTAGGGAAAGACAAGTGGATGTGCTCGATAGATCTCAAAGATGCGTACTACCACATAAAAATGGCCAGGCCATCCAGGGATCATCTGCACTTCAGGCTGAGAGCCAATCATTACCAGTTTCGAGCCCTGCCTTTGGTCTCACTACAGCCCCCACAGTGTTCACCAAATGCATTGCAGTGGTCACGGCTCACTTGAGGCATCTAGAATTCCAGGTGTTTCCGTACGTAGACGATTGTCTCTTTACCACCACCACCAGGCATCAACTCATTCAGGCCAGGGAGTCCACTCTTTCACTCTGCAATCAACTGGGCATTACAATCAACTCAGAAAAATCTGCCTTGTCGCCATTGCAGCATATCGTTTTTATCGGGCCAGAGCTGGACACCACCACCACCACACTAAGGCGTCCAATAGAAAGAGTCTTTCTTCTTCTTCGTCAGCATGTCAGCGTTCTGATATCCAGAGACAGAGCACCAGCATCAGGAGTTCTGAAATTATTAAGCACAATGGCAACAGCAATTCTAGCCATACCACTAGCTCGTATGCACATGCAGATACTACAATAGCTGTTGTTCACTCAATGGTCTTACCAAAAGCTTCCCATGTCTCACACGATGATGATCAGAAATTAACCAAAAATTATCCTGTATTGCAACAATACAACTCCTGTAGCAAGCACAAAGCAAGTCCAAATAACAGGATAGCTGGATTCAAATACAGTTGGTTTCCTTTATTTTCACAATAAAAACGGAGATGGAAGAACTAAGGTTTAGCGCTTTCATCTAGATAACTAGACTTCTTCAGAACATAAAACATAGAATCACTCACAGTTATATACATAAAAAAGCCCGCCTTTTACATCAATTATTCAATTGTATATGTCATTATTTACAAAATTTAAAGGGAGAGGAGGTTTTTATAAAATATTACAATTGTATGTCTCAATTGTTAAAAACACATAGCTAAAATATTTAAAAGCTGAAAGACTAGGAAACCTGCAGTCATTTTGATGAAGTTATAATAGACTATATCTATTTGTCACTAATGACTGGAATATTACTTATACATTATAGGTTCAATAAATTCTTACATCAAGCATATATCTATAAACATAATATTCTATGTATCCTTTTAAAAAATATAATATACATGTGTTGTCTTATGTATATATAACAAACAGTGAATACAGAAAAATGCAGAAAAACAATGCTGCTAGATCTTCTGTCAAGCCATTTCTTATATTATCTAAAGCTATCAGTCTGAGACAAATGTACTAGCCTACTGACATGTAGTCTTATAAAAATAAGAAAATCTACAGTAATCACACATATGTAAAAATTAAATAATAATAGTAATAATAATGATAAATACTCCATCTTGCTATTGGAAAAATCCTGTTGGCTATAGGCTTTTAGATACTATGTCCTAACTAGGGGTTTGGTGGGGATAACTTCATTTAATCCAGGGGGTGTAGCTACGTCAAGTCGTAACTGCCATTTAATCTCCTTTTCACTGACTGTGGCTTTGATATTTCCCCCCCTAGGGTTGGGTGTTATCACCTCTAGTATAGCAAACTTGAATCCTACACATCCTTGATCGTTCATAATGTGACGGGACAAGGCGTTGTTAGTGTCCTGTTTGTTGATACAATATATATGGTCATATATTCTGTTTTTAAAAAAACGATCAGTCTTCCCTACATAATAGCTTTGACATGTGTCACATATAGCCAAATAAATCAGATGTTTCGTCAGACAATTCCCATGCCTAAATGTAATCCTAGTATGTGTAACATTATTTAAGGTGATGTTTGTGCCTTCAAATATATATCTACAGTAATTACAATGTCCACATTTTTTTGTCCCTACTTTTTTCACTTTATCTAATTTATAATGATTATATTTTATTTCTATAATTCTTTTCAGACTATTGCCTGCTTTATAGACAAATTGTGGTCTAGGAGGTACCTTATCTTTTATCATTAAATCACTTGTTAGTATATTCCAATTTTTAGCAATGATATCCTTTACCTCATTTGTATGTTTTCCATATTTGACTATGCAGGCTTTCTTGTAATTATCACTGTTTACATTTCTCTCTTTCTTATTTATTATACCAATTCCCAAGAGGGGTATATATTTTTTACCCCATTCTTGTGATACGTATGTAGTAATGTCTCTAATCATATCCACTGGATAGCCTTTTTCTTTAAATAATCTCCCTATAAAGGACAATTCCTTTTCCATATCTTCCCTTACTGATGTCATTCTAGCCGCCCTTATACACTGTCCTTTGACTATATTGCGTTTGACTTTATAAGAATGTGCACTTTCAAAGTGTAAATATCCATTACTATATGTGTCCTTCCTATGCATTTTAGACTGGAAGGATTTCCCATCATTGTATATGTACACATCCAAGTAATTGATACCCCTGCTGTCAAACTGGTATGTAAACTTAAGGTAGCTAGTCGTACCATTAATATAGTCTATAAACCTGGTCAGCTCTTCTAAATCACCAACCCATAATAGGAAGATGTCGTCAAGGTAACGGACATATGTTTTGATGTAATTCATCCATATGGAATTATGAATGAATTGCCCCTCCCAATCCAGGAGTACTAAATTGGCATACATGGGGGCACAGGCTGCCCCCATCGCCACACCGGCGTTTTGTCTGTAGTATTCTCCTTCAAAGTAGATGTAATTATTGTCAAGTATTATATCCATAAACGAAGTGAGTAAGTTTTTATTGTGAAAATAAAGGAAACCAACTGTATTTGAATCCAGCTATCCTGTTATTTGGACTTGCTTTGTGCTTGCTACAGGAATGATCAGAAATTCCTGCAAAAAAGGATATTCAGTGGTGGTTGACCTCACTTTATGTCATGATAGGAAGCCCATTTGTGCTACCCCCTCCAGCGGTCACAGTGACCACGGACGCTTCCCTGACAGGGTGGGGGGCATTTTCAGGGAAAAACAGCCCAAGGCACATGGACCGATCAAGAGACACATCTGCATATCAATGTCCTGGCGATGAGAGCAGTACTTTTGGCATTGCAGAACTTTCAGGACTCTCTTCCTCTGGGTATGATTGCAATTCAGACAGACAACCTTGTCGGTTGTCTGGTATTTGAACAAACAAGGAGGAACCAGGTCCTACCCCCTTTGTTGCGATGCTCTCAGAGTATGGCAGTGGGCTGTTTCCACCCAGCACTTTCTGTTGGCAATGCACATCCCGGCGATATCCATCTTGATAGCAGACAAGCTGAGCAAGGCAATCTTGTTGCCCCATGAGTGGTTCCTCAAGAAAGAAATAGCGGACAGGATATTTCACAGGTGGGGCCAGCCTTGCTGCGACCTCTTTGCCAGTGACATGAACACAAAATGCAAAAGCTACTTTGGCCTGATTCCCCCTCCTGGAGAAGCCCCAAGGGACGCACTTGTACAGGATTGGCCTCCGGGTCTCCTCTATGCATTTCCACTGATCCCATTGATACCCAAGGTTCTAAAGAAAGCAAAAACCCTGGGAAGGACCATCATTCTCATAGCCCCTCATTGGCCTTGTCAGATTTGGTTCTCCTTCCTTCGACATCATCTTTGAAGGACTCTTGGATTCTGGACCTAGTTCCGGACCTTCTGACACACTCATCGGGGGAACTTCATCCCTCTCTGCAGTCCCTGTAACTGACAGCTTGGCTGCTCCAATTCCCATCATAGCCAGGTTCCATAAACTCTCCAATGAGACAAAACAAATCCTCTTATCATCTCATAAATCTTCTACTAGGAAGCTATATCGTATCAAATGGAAAAATTTTCTATATGGGCCTCAAAACAATGTTGATCCTTATCAAGCCCCTATGGCCTCCATTTTAGAGTTCTTGACTATGATTTTTAACAAAGGAGCTGCAGCAGCAACAGTTCATGTTCAACTGGCTGCTATTTCTAATTTTAATCTTGGATTTGAAAGATTAAATATTATGTCTCACAAGTTATCCAAAGCATTTCTCAAAGGGACCTTTCATATTAGGCCGCTTGTGAAATCTCGCTATTCTCCATGAAATCTAAATTTTATGCTTTCCCGCATAATTCTTCCACCATTTGAACCAGCTTCCTCTTGTGACCTCAAATTTTTGTCATGGAAAACCATATTTTTTGTAGCTATTACTTCTGCCCGCCGAGTGTCAGAGCTTCAGGCTTTATCCATCAAGCCTCCTTATTTGATATTCCATGCTGACAGAGTCACTCTTAGAACAAACCCCTCATTCTTACCCAAAGTTTGCACTGAAACCAATCTCAATCAAATTATTGATTTACCAGTCTTCTTCCGCAACCATTCAAACAGTTTAGAGTACATGCTGCACAAACTTGAAGTTCACAGACGGCTCAGATTTTATTTGGATAGAACAAAAGATTTCAGAAAATCAGACCAACACTGTTTCATTTTTAGACTCCAGGAAGGGTAGACCAGTGGCTAAAACAACTCTGTCTAAATGGTTATCTGATTGTATCTCCTTTGCTTATTCCGCTGCCAATATGCCTTTGCATCATAAAATTAAAGCTCACTCAACCAGAACAGTTTTTACATCATCTGCCTTTTCTGCCAGACTTCCTGTTGATAACATTTGCTCAGCAGACACTTGGTCAAAACCTCATATCTTTATCACTTATTACAAAGTTGACAAGGCCTCCAGGGACAGGGCCTCCTTTGGATCCATGGTCCTGAGAAATATACTCCCGTGAGCCACCCGAGATTGCTGGTGCTTGGGACGCTACCCATTAGTAAAGAATGAATGGCGAGATAGAACAACTTCACATAAAGAAGTTATGTACTTAAGATGACGTTCCATGTGAGTTGTTCATCTCGCCTTCATTCTTACTTCCCTCCCTCATACCCCCTCCTGGGCTGTTAGATGACCGAGGTGCTGGATCCATCCTGGTTGCTCAATCCTTCTGTACCCTTTTTTGAGAGTGAAAGAATGACATATGGTATTATTACGCAGCAAACAAGATCTGAGGTAACCCTAGGTGTATCATGGGATAGGGACTTGGCCTTGAGCTATTTGAAGACCTTGAGCTTTGCAGTTGGCCGACTCAGACTGAACCCATCAGTAAAGAATGAAGGCGAGATGAACAACTCACATGGAACGTTCTGGTAAGTACATAACTTCATTTTTTCAATCATAGTCTAACCACAGGCTTTGTTCCTGTGGAATGGAGAACAGCAACAGTTATTCCCTTCCACAAAGGTGGCCTAGGAACAGATCCGGGGAATTACAGACCCATAAGCCTGACCAGCCTCATCTGTAAGGCCATGGAACGTATATTTATGGATCTCATAAATAAAGACATAGGCAACCTCCAAACACTGGATCCTATGCAATTTGGCTTCATCAAGGGCAGATCCTGCCTGTTGAATCTTGTGGGTTTTTTCGAAAATGTGACCAGGGTCATTGATGAGGGCAGATCTGTGCACATAGCATACCCCGACTTGGCAAAAGCTTTCGACACAATCCCACACTCAGGCATTACCAATAAATCTAGCAAATTGAATGAAACCCCCTTCATTGTAAGATGGGCTAATAACTGTCTCACAAACTGGACACACACTATCAAAGTGGTTGACTCCACATCAACCAGCAGACTTGTTACTAGCAGGGTGCCACAGGGGTCAGTGCTGGGCCCACTACTGTTTGGTATATACTTCTCAGAAGTTAAAGTCAAAACTAAGAAGTTGTGGCTGACCAAGTTTACAGACAACTGCAAACTGGGGGCAATTATTGAATCCCCAAAGTATATTCCAGGAGGATCTTACACAGACCAACAACTGGTATCTTAGTCATGGTCTCAAACTGAATGCAAAGGAATGCATCATTATTCCCTTGGGCACAAACAGTGTACCTTCACACTGTCAAATCAACAAAAATACCCTAAGTACCTATGAAGTGGTAAAGGACTTGGGTTCAGAAGTTGACCGTGACCTTAACTTCGACCACCATGTGTCTACTGTAGTAAGGAAGGCTTTCTGTGTAGCACACTTGGTTAGTAAAGGCATCTCCTCGAAAGCAGAAGAGGCTACAACCCCTCTATACTCAGCACTAATCCGGCCCATAAGTGAGTATAGCACCCCATTCGGCATGTACAGTACAAAGCACCTGCAGCAACTGGTGAGACCTCACAGGTCTCTAACAAAGAAGATCAAGGGACGTCAGCATGTGCCGTACACAAACGGACTAAAGTCCCTGTCACTTTACTGTGTATCATATAGACTTCTTAGGGGAGACTTATGCCTGGCTTACAGACCAATTTCAGACCCAAACCTAATGAACTTGCTGCATATTCATAAATCAAACGGGACTAGGGCCACCCATTCCAGGGACCTAAATATGGCCGGAAATTTAAATAGGACATGCTAGAGGAACAGATTTATCTCAGAGTGACTGCTACATCTTTGGAATAGACAACCTGTTCACATGTAACAGAGCACCTCTATGATACTGTTCAAAAGTGACCTAGACGAGTGGATGGGGCACCGTAAAATTTTACCGGGAATAGTGCCCACAACCCTCCTGGGCATGGGCAGTCATTACTAAATGCAGTCTTGGGTATTAACTAACATTTCTATGGCATTACATTGGGATGAAATGGCTAGGCTTGAAATGACCTCTGGGTTGATAGCCTAGTAATCTCATATGATCCTATGACCTATGATAAGAGCTCTCTGGGTCCACTACCCTCATTGGCTCCACTGGCCAGGATCTCTAGTTCTTTGGAGCCAGTGCTCTTTTTGGATCCAGTAGTTATCGGATCTGTAACTCCACCAAGATTTTCTTTGGATCCTATCTCCCCTAGGCCACAGCCTCTAATCCTCCACGACTGACCCTTTTATTCTTCCAGGCCACCTTCCTCTCCGTCTTCTCTGATATCACATAGGTTCTCTTGAAGCTTCACTGAAGCTGACATGGGCAGGATGATGACGTGTTTCCTTTGGACTTGTATCCAGTTGGGGGTACTTCCATCTCTAAACACTGTCGGATCTGGAAGAACCACTTCTTCCCTTCACTCACTAAAGGCTCTTTCTCTGATTCAACCTCTTGGATCAGAGTCCCTGAATCTGACTCTTGCCCAGGGCATATCTGGATCGGAGCTGAGGCTCCATACTTCATCGACTCCATTGAGTCCTCTGACAAAGTCAGCTCTGACTGTGTTGGAGTCTTAGAGCCAAACCATTGGCATTGACTCCAGTAGGGTAGGATCAGATCTGAGGTCTTCAGATACTTTTCTTCCTCTAGGGGCATTGGCACTTTTTAATTCAGCTCCAGTGACAGACTTGTTTCCCAGCTGAATGGCTTCTAGGGTTGAGCCATCTTTGGGAGTTTTGGCCCTGACAGCAAGGCTCCCCAGATCTGTGTTGAGCTCAGCATTGGAGGCTTTTGAGGGATTACTCTATCAGACTAGATTGAGGTCTACCCTTTCAAAATTGTATCCAACCCTTCCTCTTATGGTTTCCCAGGGTCCACAGCCTAATGTCCTGGTCCCATCAGAACAGCCAGTTTCCAGGAGCCTTGAGTCCATCCACCCAGGATAGACAATATCAGTTTCTGAGTCATGTCCTGAGCATCCCTCAGAGGAAGTTCACAGGAAACACAAGTGTAAGAGGAGACACTTGGATTCCCTCACAGAATCCCTGACGACCACTAACACTGACTTTGATAAGGGAGAATGTACTCCCATATTCCCCACTTGAGGACATTTCATTCAGAAAGACTCTCAAACTTCTCAGACAGAAAGGGGTTGGTCCTCCCAGGTACCTTCTCCAGAGGAATCAGTTTTACTTGAGGCTTTTGGTTCTGGCCCGTTTACCTCTTGGGTGGTTCCCCCAGCCAATGAGATGACAGATCTGATCTCCTCCCGGGAGTGAAAGGAACTGGACATAACTGAGCCTATCCCTTAAAAACCCAGCAAGATTTTGGCTGCTCCCAAAGACCGTCACCATTGAAGCAAGGGTCCTGCAGTAGATTATGTGGTAGTGCCAACAGCTACTAAGAACGAGACTGTGTAAGAAAGTTCCTCTGGATCTTTCTTTCTTAAAGCTGACTGTGATAGTACTAAAATTCAAAATGATGTCACTTTACAACCTAACTCTTCTTTCTCTTTCAAGTTTCCTGGCAACACTAGACTTAAAAGATGCTTACCATCATACCCCTATTCATCCAGACTTCAGAAGTTTCTTAAGGTTTTGTGTGTCTGGATCACATTATCAGTTCTCTGCCTTAGCCTTTGGACTATCCACTGCACCAAAAAGTTCACAAAGTGTCCAGCTCCAGTTACAGCTCATTGCAGTCTATATGGTATCCACATTTTTCCATATTTAGATAACTTGCCTATCTTTACAAAATCTTTTTTAAAGTGTCAGGGACCTCTCCTTTGGGTGAGAGATCTCTTACACAAGCTGCAATTCCAAGAGAATATTCAACAGCCTTTGTTGACTCTTGTATTCCTGGGATGTCAGCTAGACACCTTAGTTCAAAGAGCTTTTCTTCCACAGGAAAAAATAGATCGTTATCTGGATCTATTTCTAAGGTTTTCCACTCAGACTTTTTGTCACTGAGAGGGAATACCTCATGATTTTGGGTCTCATGGTATCTGTGATTCTCATGATACCCCTGGCAAGACTCCACATGAGAAAGATTCAGTAGTTTAGGAAACTTCTTTGGTCATAGCAGCAGCAGCAGCCTTTATCTTTTTAAATCCCGGTGCTGGGGTTTGTCAGAATATAAATATTTTGGTGGAGTTAACAGATATTCTTAAATCTAGGTGCCTCCCTTCTTCAAAGTAGACAGACATCATAGACACATCAGACTTTGCTTGGAGAACAGTTTCAGAAGGGATAAAAGGGCAGTGCGTGTGGGATACCATGGAGAGAAGCAAGCACATAAATATCGAGGAGATGCTTGACCTGACCAAGGCACTCAAGTCACCAAACCATCTTTGATCCCCAAGACCTCTTCAAGTAGTTACAGACAGTATCATATTCATGTGATACATTAACAAGCTAGGAGGAACCAGGTAGTACCCCCATTTGTAGACTAGCTGTGTTAGATTGGGATATAGTTTTCCAGCACAATCTCACTCTACAGGCATAGTACATTCAGTCAGAGCAAAACTGTGGTAGACATGCTAAGCAGGACCAGGACAGACCCTGACGAATGGAAACTAGATTAGAAGTCTTCCAAGATTTGATCCATTTGTGGGGAGTTCATCAAGTAGACCTATTTGCGTTCTCTCTGAACAATCAACTGGCAAGATTCTGTTCCTGAACTCAGTGCAAGAATGCATGAAAGACATATGCCTTTTCTTTTCCTTGGACAGGAATGTTCCTGTATGGTTTTCCATCCTTTCCACTTATATCCAGGGTATTTCTGAAGATTTAGAAGGAATCCCCGTAAATCATTGTGGTGACTCCATTCTGGCCCAGACAGCCATGGTTCTCCCCTCTTTTGCAAATGGCCAGGGGTAGTTACCACAAACGTTCTCACAGACTGAATCTACTCACACAAGAACAGGGGTGTTTAATACAGCCCAACATCAATCAGCTTAAACTAACTGCCCAGATAATAGGGTCTTAATTCTTTTTAGGTTCATTTTTATTGAGAATCTCCAACAGGTACTAATGAAGATAAAAAAGCCTGCTTCTAGAAAATCATATATTATTATTAAATGGAACAGGTTTTCTAATTGGTGTCAACAATAGAACCAGCACCCATTCAGGGCTAGTTATTCTCTGATTCTACAATATTTATGTGAGTTACTAACCTATGGTCTTTCTTATTTCTTTGTCAAGGTTCATGTACTGACAGATCTAAAGTAGTTAACATCATTTTATCTGCAACCTGTGGCTATACAGATCCGTATCGGATCCGAGATGGCAACTTTTTTTTTTTCTAGCATCTGCTTCAAGCTCCGAGCTCCTCACCTTACCCTTAATGCCCTACCGTCTCCTATCTTCCCTCAGATCTCGTTTGCCACGCCAGTAGTGTGCATCGTGGTCTCCTTTGCTCTGAGCTAAAGAGGGATAGTAAGTGGAAACTTTTGCTTATATCAAAGTGTGCTTGTCTAGGATTACCCTTCCTCCCCTTTTGTAGTAACGCGTTGGTCGTTAGTGTAAAAAAAAAGGTTTTGTATTAGAGTAGTAGTCAGGCCTGCCCTTCCCCTACCTGTGTGTGTGTTTTTTTTTTGGGGGAAGGTAGTACCTTTACCTTTGAGTGCAGGACTATGGCTGACCAGCCAAAGCCTGTGTTCAAAAAATGTACAGAGTGTGGCCATAAGTTTTCCCCTGCCGATGGTCACACTCTGTGTGTGATATGCTTAGGAGTGGCACATTTATCCACTCTGTGTGCTGTCTGTTCAGGCTTCAACCCTTGGGCCCTTAGGGATTGTAAGGCCAAGCTAGTTACCAAAGGCCTTCTCCCTGTTGCCATGCTGGATTCTGCCTCGGCCTCGGTCGCTAGTGCACCTCCCCTGACAGGGACTCAACCTCCCTCTTCGTCTGGCGATGGGTCCTCTAAGGACAGATCTTCAGTCAGCGAGTCTGACAAAGATAAAGAAAAAGAAAAAGAGAAGGAAAAGGAAAGACGCAAAGGAGAAAGGGAGAAAAAGAAAGACAGGCATCGCAAGAGATCCCCAGACAGGGAGCTCTTTCTCAGCCTTCCATCTAAGACCATGCGGCCTTTTTCTCCTCGGCTCTGGTCACCGCGTTTCTCACCAGAGCCATTGGAACATTCGGACCTGAGGCCCTCCACCCCTCTGCACAGACCAGCCAGATCCGAGTCGGTGGCCTCTTCGAGGTCGACTCGGATCCTATCGGACATGGATATGGACAGGATGATGCAGAGATTTCTTCAGGCCCAAATTCAGATGGGAGTCTTGCCAGGTCCCTCTCCCTCTGGAGAGGCGACCTCCATGCCTCTTTTCTGCCCCATCTTTCCTTCCCCGATCCGTGCTTCGGCTTCGGGGCTCTTGGATTCAAGGCTCTTCGGAGCTGGTAGCTCGGCGCCGACGGTTCCTCAAACCTCGACTCCGGCTGTTACCTTGAGTTCCTCGGATCCGACTTGTTCGGATCTGAGTGACTCTCGGAGCCGCGGACAGGGAGTCGGACCCGGGAGAATGGATTCTTCGGCTTTGACACTTTCAGATCTGATCTGTTCCCTCGGACCTCAGGCTACCCTGTCTTCGGCTCCGGTCCCCACTTCGAATCCGGGGAGGACTTCTCCCTCGGCCTTCGAAGTGGTGGAGAGGATTCTCTCCCAGGGATTGAGACCCCAGCCCATCCCCTCAGATACCATCCAGGCCCCCCTGGATTTGGCGACGACTCCCTTTATCCTGTCTCAGGGACAGCCCGTGCCAGAGGATCCCCAGGTCATTTTCCCCGAGGAAACCCCTGCAGCTCGAGGATCCCCTTCTGAAAGTCCCACTGAAGAGGGCCACCGCAAGTGCAAGTGCAAAAGGAGGCACTTGGACTCCCCCGAGTCCCTCACCATTGACACTGAGTTAGAGGAAGGAGAAGGTTCCCCCAGGTCACCTCCCAAAGACGTCTCCTTCGGAGAAATTATGGAGATCCTCTGCCAGAGGGGAGGTTGGTCAGCCCCAAAACCTTCTGGGGATGAGTCAGTGTTCCTGGAGGCCTTTGGCATGGGCCCATCTACTTCCTGGGTGTCCCCGACAGCAGACCCCTTGGTGGACCTCATCACTATGAGGGCATGGAAGGAGCCCGACACTGTAGAGCCCATCCCCAAATGTCCTGACAAGGTTTTATCTCCTCCTCCTGATAGACAACCCTGGTTGAAAGGAGCCTCAGTTGATGCTATGTTGGTCGCAGCGGCCGTAAAGAAGGAACTAGCACAGGAGAGTTCCTTAGTCCACCCTTCAGACAAGAAGTCCAGGTCGATGGATAGGTTTGGGAAGCGCGTATACTCTTCAGTGACTTTTTCTATCCGTGTGCTGAATTATTTGGCACATGTGATTCGACTTCAGCGAGACCTTGCTTCGGAATTCGCTGAGTCACTACCAGAGTCTTTATCGCCGCAGGACAGACAGCTATTCTTGCTGAAAATGTCTACTCTGAAGTCAGTCTCAAATACATCTATGCAGCTACTTTCCCACGCCATGGAAGGAGCAGCTAGAGCGACTCGGACAGGCATAGCCATGAGGCGTCATGCCTGGCTCAGATTGTGTCAGTTCGTGTACTCTTTCAAGGCATCGTTTATCAATGCTCCCTACGACAGTTCTTCCCTCTTTGGGAAGACAATGCATGACACACTTGTCCAGAGTGAAAAGGATGGAAAGACTTTGTCTGCCATCGGAGTCCGCTTCTCTAACCCTCAACGGTCCTTCTCTAGGAATCAAAGAGGGCAGAAGAAGATGTGGTTCTGAAAATCTCAGTTTTCCCGGGATTCTCAGGACAGCTATTCCCCAGAGGCAGAGGGGGACAGGATCGATGCCGACCCAGAGGTAGAGGGTGTCCCAGGAATTTTGGGTCTACAGAACCCTTCTCTGATAGAACCGGTCAGCAGCCCTGAGGTGTTGCGTGACTGTCCTACTCTGGAGGCAGTCGGGGGGTGATTGTCCTTACACCCACCGGCAAGGGAGTCCATTATGACAGATCGCTGGGTTCTTCAGATAATATCCAGAGGTTACTCTATTCCTTTCATTGCCCCTCCAAACATTACAAAACACCTCCCAGATGTTCCACCCACTCACAGGGAGGCCGCAGCTCTAGAGGTTTCAAAGCTGCTTCGCAAACAAGCCATCGAAAAGGTCCCCCTCGATCAGTCCAAATTAGGCGTCTACTCAAGGTTCTTTTTGGTGCCAAAAAAGACAGGGGACCTCAGGCCCATTCTAGACCTATCAACATTAAACCTGTTAGTAGCAAAACAGAAATTCCAGATGGTCACCCTACAGTCCATTCTACCTTATCTCCGAGAGTGCAACTGGATGTGCTCATTAGACCTTCAGGATGCTTACCACCACATCGAAATATGCAGGAGCTACAGGAGGTTTCTGCGCTTCTGGCTGGGAGCCAGTCACTTTCAGTTCAGGGCCCTACTCTTTGGTCTCACCACAGCCCTCAGGGTGTTCACCAAGGTAATGGCAGTTGCAGCGGCTCACCTGAGGCTTCAGGGTATTCAGGTGTTTCCATACCTGGACAACTGGTTCTTTGCTGCGCACAAGCATCACTTGTGTCTGGCCTGAGATTATTTCATTCGGTTAGCAGACCTACTGGGAATTACAGTCAATGTTCACAAATCCCATTTGCAACCAGTACAAATTCTAGACTTCATTGGGGCACGGTTAGACACTTTGCAGATGAAGGTATTCCTAACTCCAGACAGGATTCTACATCTCAGGTGCCACATAGCTCAGATAGTGAACTCCAAGTCTTCAAAGGTGAGCAAGGTTCTCCGGGCTCTGGGCTCCATGGCTGCCGACATATCTATTCTTCCATATGCGCGCCTTCACATGCGGGTTCTTCAATGGACTCTGGCTGTCCAGTGATCTTGGATAGACCTACCCATGGAATTTCCGATCAAGATCAGTCACGTCTGCAGGACATCTCTTCTTTGGTGGTTAACTTCACCAGAGATATCAAAGGGATGCCATTTGCGTCACCACCAGTCCAAACCACAGTGACCACGGATGCCTCCCAACTCAGGTGGGGGGACACTGTTTGGGAAGGACAGTCCAAGGCACGTGGTCCCAGACAGAGACCAATTTGCACATAAATGTTCTAGAGATGAGGGCAGTGCTTTTAGCGTTGGAAGCCTTTCACACAGTCCTCCCTCTCGGATTGATTGCAATTCAGTCAGACAATATGTCGGTCGTCTGGTATATCAACAAGCAGGGGGGAACCAGATCCTACCCACTATGTCGCGAGGCCATGAGAGTGTGGGAATGGGCGATTTCCACTGGTTGGTGTCTGATAGCAGCGCACATCCCGGAGCACTCCAACATTTTAGCTGACAGATTGAGCCGGGCCATTCTGATGCCGTACGAGTGGTCTCTGAAACAGTCAATAGCGTAGGAGATTTTCCTGGCATGGGGTTAGCCTTGCTGCGATCTCTTCACATCTCCTTCCAATGCGAAGTGCAGCGAGTTCTTTGCTCTGATTCCCTCACCAGGGGAAGTCCCCAGAGATGCTCTAGTCCATGTTTGGCCCCCAGGGCTTCTGTATGCTTATCCACCTTTACCTCTCATTCCGAAGTTTCTTCAGAAAGCTTGCCGACTACGGTGCAAAGTGATCCTCATTGTTCCTTTCTGGCCTCATCAGGTTTGGTTCCCATTCCTTTGGTCTCATCTATTAGCTCCCCGTGGGTTCTGGATCCCTGCCCAGATCTAATTTCCCATCCGTCGGGGACACGTCCACCTGATCTGGGCAGCATCAAGCTAACAGCTTGGTTGCTCCAGTTCTGTTAATTGCCAGGACTTCCAGTCTTTCATCCCAGGTAAAATCCATTCTGGTGGCCTCTCTTAAAGACTCTACTAGGAAACTATATTGCAGTAAATGGAAGAGCTTTTCCATTTTGGCTTCACAGAGAGAAATAGATCCCTTTACAGCTCCTGTTCCAGCGGTGTTGGACTTCCTGTCTGGTATCTTTCAGCAAGGAGCTAACTCCTCCACAGTGAAAGTACAATTGGCAGCCATTTCCAGTTTTCACGTTGGTGAAGACAACATGACCTTAGCCTCCTCTAGGCTGTGTAAGGCTTTTCTTAAAGGTATGTTTCTGCTACGGCCCCCTGTCAAGGATTCTGTACATCCTTGGGACCTTACTTTTGTTTTACAGGCATTGGTAGCCCCTCCTTTTGAACCCGCAGCTTTGGTGGACTTAAAATTTTTGTCCTGGAAGACAGCTTTCCTAGTCGCCATCACATCGGCTAGGAGAGTTTCTGCGCTTCAAGCTCTGTCTGTCGTACCTCCGTATTTGGTCTTCCATAAGGATAGGGTTTCCCTCTGTACTAACCCTTCCTTCTTACCTAAAGTGGCATCTGAAGCAAACATAAACCAGTCCATTAATCTGCCCGTTTTCTTTCCAAACTTTCAAAATAAAGGTGAATACAAACTCCATTTGTTGGATGTTCATAGACAACTTCGTTTTTATCTTCGTAGAACGAAGTCTTTATGCAAGACTGACCAATTGTTTGTTTCCTTTTCCAAAGCATTTATGGGTAAAGCTATTTCTAAAGTTTCTTTAGCCAGATGGATCACTCTTTGCATTTCACATGCTTACAAAGCAAAATGTTTATCTCCTCCTAGTATAGTTAAGGCTCACTCTACCAGGTCCATGGTGACTTCTGCTGCTTTTTGGTCCAGGGTACCTTTGGATGATATTTGTGCAGCAGTGACATGGCCAGTTCACATACCTTCATTTCCCATTACAAACTGGATCTGATTTCAAGGGGTAGAGCATCTTTTGGCTCTGCGGTGCTCAGGAATATCCTTCCATAAGGGCCTCCCAGGATCGGAGTAGCTGGGGACTCTGTCCCACAGGTTGCAGATAAAATGAAGTTAACTACTTCAGATAAAAAAGTTATGTACTCACCATAACGTTCCATCTGAGTAGTTATACTTAATTTTTCTGCAACATTCCCTCCCTCCATCCCCCGGACCTTATCCTGTTTTCAGGTTGGTTATTGGGTTGAGTTGCATATATACTGTTAGTTGCAGCAAACTTGATCTGAGGGAAGATAGGAGATGGAAGGGCATTATGGGTAAGGGGAGGAGCTCGGAGCTTGGAGCAGATGCTAGAAAAAAAAAAAAGTTGCCGGCTCGGATCCAATACGGACCCGTATATCCACAGGTTGCAGAAAAATGAAGTATAACTACTCAGATGGAACATTATGGTGAGTACATAACTTCTTTTTTGAGCATGTCTGCCCATAGATGCTCCTATTTCAGTGCAGTCTCATTTCAAAATGTTCTTGAAAGAGGTTTTTCATAAGAGGCTTCCAAGAAAACGGGTGGTCTGTCCTTGGGATCTTAATTTTGTGTTACAGAAGCTGACACTTTAACCATTTGAGCAAGCTAATCTGGCTGATTTGAGATTCTTAACATGAAAAACAGTTTTACTGATTCCTCTGATCTCTGTATGAAGAGCATCTGTGTTGCAAGCTCTGTTGTTAGTCATTCCTTACCTCATTTTCCACAGAGACAGGGTTTCTTTGAGAACTAATCATTCTTTTATGCCTAAAGTGGTAAATGAGTTTACTTTAAGCCAAACTATCCATCTCCCCGTTTTCTCTCCTGAACCTAAAATGAGAGAGAGAAAGGATATTCCATATCTTGGATGCTCCCTGACAACTCTGGTACTATCTTGGCAAAACTAAATCTTTCAGATCTTCCTATATATTTCCTGTGAAGATACGAAGGGGACATCCTGTGTCAAAACAAACTATTTTCAAATGATTGTCTAATGATATTACCTTCTGTTATACTCGCCATAATAAAACTATTCCAGGCAGGTTTAAGGCCACCTCTACAAAGATCTTGGCTTCATTTACGGCTTTTTGGAAAGGGTTGATTTCTAGAAGTATTCTAGAACCTGCTACTTGGTCCTCTGTACATGCTTTTACAAAACACTATAAGTTTGATTCCTTCTCTAGGTCCAGATCATGTTTTCCTAGGACCATTCTCCAGGGGCTTCTGGACTTTTCTCCTTCCACTTCTCAAACGTAGTTAGCTAAATTAATTCACCGATATAGCTAAGGCTACTGCAGCAGTGATCAATATGGTGACCATAGTACAGTTGTGTAAGTAAAACTTAACAGTAGATGTTTGAATGATGACTGCTGCAGAAGCCTCGCCCTCTCTCCTTCCTCTTGTTTTTGGTGTGCTTTTTATGCCAAGTTAAGGACATTTATTTTTTGATGTTTCTAACATTGTCATTTAAGGGCTCTGCCTCACCCTCTCTCCTGGCAGGGAAGTTTTTGAGGGCTTTATGCCCAGACTTTTCTTTTAGTCAGCTGACCTTCAGCTGCCTGAGAGTTTGGGTGCGTGGAAGGTACCTTAAAGCTTTGGAAGCTGACCCAGTTGTTATATCCTTGACAGGATATAACCCATATAGCTAATGCTCCTGCAACAGTGCTCATCTGAGCATCTACTGTTAAGTTTAATATTACAGTTATACAACTGTACTTTCAATTTCTTTAAAAATTAAACTAAATTTCATACCTTCAGCTAAACTTCCCAACATTCTAATTCACATCCTTCAGTTCAGTGATCACTGTCAGATCATCGCCTGCTTCTAGAGGAAGCGTTTAGAAGTCAGCCTGACCTAGCATTCCCTGGCAGTATAGTATATGAGCAACTGAATGGAAATGATTTCTACAAAAGGACAGCATAATTGGTTTCCCATTCTAAAGGTCGTTTTATGAATTACTGTTGTGTCAACTGTGTAAAAATACAGACAAGGTCATTATCTATGTATTTGAGTATGTCTTATGGCTTTGGAATAGTGCCTTACCTAGATGTGTGTGTGTGTGTGTGTGTGTGTGTGTGTGTGTGTGTGTGTGTGTGTGTGTGTGTGTGTGTGATATATGTGTGTGTGTGTGTGTGTGTGTGTGTGTGTGTGTGTGTGTGTGTGTGTGTGTGTGTGTGTGTGTGGGTCTACCTGATAATGCCAACACGCCAAAACACCGACAACAAAATAACCGACACCACAAAACCGAAAGTTCAAAAACACAAAACTTCACCTGCCCAACAAACCACAATCCCGACAATCAACAAAACAAATACCTTTTCCAAAAAACACACACACAACACAAGCACACCAAACACCATACAAACCTACAGTAAACCTTACATACACAACTATCTATGCACTAACCTTAACCCAAACCCTAAACCTAAGGTCCGTCACTATCGCACACTTACCTTACCCGCACCCTAACCCTAACTCACTTAATCCACCCCGAACCCTTAAGTCTGTCACTATTGCACACTTACCTTACCCACACCCTAACCCTAACTCACTTAATCCTGCCCTAACCCTAAAGTCCGTCACTATCGCACGCTAACCTTACTCGCACCCTAACCCTAACGTCCGTCACTATCACACACTTACCTTACTCGCACCCTGACCCTAACGTCCGTCCCTACCGCACACTTACCTTAACATGTTGGTGTTCTCAGCGTAGGGATTTTCAACTTTCAGTCTTCTCCATTGTCTATCTTCCAGTGTCGGTGTTCTCGTTGTCGGCGTTTGAAGCATTTGGTTAAATCAGGTAGACCCATGTATGTATATGTGTATATATAATGTGTATATATATATATATATATATATATATATATATATATATATATATATATATTATATATCTATCTATATATATATATAATGTACATATACATATATATGTGTGTGTGTGTGTGTGTGTGTATATATATATATATATATATATGTGTGTGTGTGTGTGTATATATATATATATATATATATATATATATATATATATATATATATATGTGTGTGTGTGTGTGTGTGTGTGTGTGTGTGTATATATATATATATATATATATATATCTATATATATATGTGTGTGTGTGTGTGTGTGTATATATATATATATATATATATATATATATATATATATATATATATATATATATATGTGTGTGTGTGTGTGTGTGTGTGTGTGTGTGTATACTACACACTCGTGTAAGGCCAGGGAGTTTGAAACTTGACATTTGAACCTGTGAACTTATTTTAAGCCTGTAACTGCTAAAACTGTTAATTACTTTGTAACAGGGGTCATACTCTATAATCTATTGACCTATGTTATTATTCTGTCTCTTATCTGTGGTATTGTCTCCATTCTTTAAATGTACATAATGCATACAGGTAAATTTGCTTGTCTCAGTAAAGTCAGGAAATGTAGTCCTATTTCAGACTTTATTTGCACTTCTTCTTTTTTTTTTATTTTTTTCTGACTGGAGAATATAATAAACCTCCAGAAACTGGACCCAACCCAGTTTGGGTTCGTCAAGTGCAGATCATGCCTACTCAACCTGGTGGACTTCTTTGAGAAGGTCACCAAAGCAATGGATGAGGGCAAAATCGTTCAGACTGCCTACCTTGACCTGGCCAAGGCATTCAACACAATGCCCCACTCGGGCATTGTTAACAAACTGAAGAGGTTAGGAACAAACACATATGTCATCTGGTGGATAGCCAACTGGCTCACAGACAGGACATAGGAAGTTAGAATTGGGGAACCCACCTCTACAAAGAGGCCAGTCACAAGTGGAGTCCCTCAAGGATCAGTCCTTGGACCACTCCTTTTTGGCATTTGCTTCTCATGAGTCAAGGCTGATGTCAGTGGCCTCTGGCTGACTAAAGTTGCATCATTGAAGCTCACACTGACACAAATGTTCTCCTGGAGGGGCTGACACAGACACACAACTGGTGTCAGAGCCATGGACTAAAATTAATGCCAACAAATGCGTAATGGTATCCTTTGGGAAGTCATCCATCCCTGATAACTATCATATTGACAACACACTCCTCAGAGTTGACCCAGTGGTCAGGGACTTGGGGACACACAGAGATAATAATCTAGCCTTTGACCATCATGTGTCTACAGTGGTGAGGAAATCATTCTATGTTGCGCAACTTACAAACAAAAGTATGGCATCTAAGTCCAGGGAAGTCATTGTTCCACTGTATTCAGCATTCATCATACCTATCATTGAGTACAGTGTTCCCTTTGGTATGTACCTAACCAGGCATATCCAAAAATGGAATGTCTACATAGGTT